>NC_044982.1:90038561-90326303 GCF_008728515.1 Papio anubis
TAACCACAGACCACCTGCCCATCTCTGGCTTTCAGGGAAAATTCCAAGGGGAGGCCCCTGATATAAGATAAGCCACTCGGCCTGGAAGCTGGCCTGCCAAGAGAAGGGCTCTAATGGCCACCTGGCAGCTTCCTTCAGATGGAGACGGTGCAACCTTGAGGGAGGGTGAGCCTAGGTGTGAGGGAGAGCCATCCAGAATCCACTAGAATTCAGCGTTCTGGAGCCTGGGGGCCTGCATCTCCACAGGGTCTAACCCGGGGCTACCCACCTCTGCTCATCAGCTGCACTGGCATGGGCCATGCTCCCTCATTTCCATGTGGGCTGCAGCTGCTTTCCAGCTACAACTACCAGCTGAGGACATTAGGACAGAGACCGTGGCCTGCAAGTCTAAAAATGCTGATTTACCATGTGGCCCTTTACAGAAGGAAGGTTGCGGGTTCCTGTTCTAGGGGTAAAGGAATTAGACAAAATAGGAAGCACCCCACAGTATGCTTCTTAGATATGGAGAGTTCCATGTGGCCACTTTTCCGGAAAAGCATCTCTTTAGCCACAATTTTAAGTCTACCCCACAGTAGAATGCTGTGTGCACACTAGGTGCCAGGCAGTGAGACAGTTATGTGTGTGAACTGATGAAGTCCTCACGAGTTTGTGAAGCAGGTGCTACTGACTATAATATACACCCATGTTACAGACGGGGGAACAGAAGCACTCAGACATTAAATAATTTGTCCAAGGTTACGAAATTCATGAGGGTGGAGCTGGGATGGAGTTCTCTGTGCAACAGGATGACTACACTTTGATTGCCAACGACCCCGGAAAAAGGAATTTTCTCTTAATCTAAGTAAGAGTAACCCTGGGCCCACCAGGAGACCCTCCCTCGCCTAACTGTCCAAGGGACAGTCACAGATGTCACAGGGATGTGCTTTGCGGTGATAAAAACTGGCAGCTTGATGACAAATAAGCCTGCCTTTCCATACTCCCCATCACTGCCTAAGAAAAACGATCGGGGTTAAAAAGAATTAAAATAGGCCATAATGACATGAAATGCATCTCCATATGGCTGGGATGTGAACTCCTCTCCGGCTGACTTGCCCCTGGGCAGAAGTGTACCCGGGCCAAGAGCATGAGATGTGCTTGGCTTTGTGCCCTGTGGCCGGGGACTGAGGAGGTGCCACTGGAGGGGCAGCGAGGCAGTGACATCAGCACAAACAAGCCATGTGATGCCTCTTTTAAACCATTCCAGAGTAACAACCCTTCCAGGGCTGCCCAAAAAAGGAAGTCTTTTTTGCTCTGTGGGATTCAAGACCTTGTTTACTATTTCCACACATACAAAAAATCTCCATTAGACTCTAGAAGGATGTGTGAGCTGATAAAACTCATCTTTTAAAAACCACCTTTTTTTTTTTTCCCCATGGGTCAGCTCTGGCAAGTCTGGAGCCATCCTTCTCGAATGCTCTCCCCTTTGGGGGACACATACCTGGCCCTTCTGGAACAGGGACAAGACTCAAATGGAATTCCTGCCCTGCTGGGAAGCAGCCTCCTGGGGGCCAGCTGTGCGCCCTGGAGGCTGGGTGATGGTCAGCAGGATGAGCACACGGAGGTGCCTCTGTATTCCCATTCCACTCTTGGCCCTGATGTCCTGAACTGGACAGGCTGTGACCTGTGTGGGATGTCAGCAGGCCATGAGGCACCCGCACATTCCCGCATGCTGCCGACGCTCACCGGATTCCCAGAGGACCTGCAGGGCTGAATGTGTCTCTCTCCTGGCAGTCCTCAACAGTGAGGGTTGTCTTAGGAACCACGCCTCAGCCAGGAGGACATGGGGCCTGTGTGCCTCCGTGAGCTCACTGGGAATAACTGAGCAGGAGCGCCCTTCCTGCCTGTTTGGAGCCCACTCAAGCACTCGATTCCCGCAGAACCAAACCGGGATTCCAGCAATGGGAAAAACTACAAAAAACCATCAGATTTCACTAAGTTTGTTTCAGACTCATCTATTAGTTGATAATGCTCCAGGCTAAAAAAGTTCAGATTCCCTCCTGAATCCTGCAGACCGAAGACATCTCTGGCAAGAGTCCGGACACGTGGAGCTGTGGAAGTGTTACCAGCAGAACAAATGGCTTCCTAGCCCAAGTTTTCCATGGCTGCGTTCACACCTCTGTCCCGGCCCTTATCCCGGAGCATCAGAGCTGGGACCTTTTACGTCACTACGTTTCATGAAAGCCAGGGCCACTCCTGGCTCATCTGTGTGACCTCAGCGTCAGCATGCACCCAGAGGGGCTTAACAACATCTGTGGCATAAATACTGAGATCTGGGCTGAAATAAGGCTGAGGATGGGCTTTGTCATCAATCTAAAGTACAGACCCAACAGGGAACCACAACCCAAATCTGATGCCGTGGTACTTGCTGAGTCAATTCACACTGAGTCATGGCGTTGAGACTCAGACCTCAACACCTCGTTGCTTGGGGACCATGGAGTCCTTCCTCTAAAGCCAGAACACTCGGTGACACTGAGGGGTGAGAATCTGGCTACTTCCTGATGGTGAGCTCCAGTTCACCTGCAGCCACTGAGCTCCTTCAGCCCCCCAATGTCACCAGGTAGTGCCTGTTCAGATCTCAGAAACACACAACTCACACACTTTCTCAACTGGGACCTGGCAGAGGTTTCAGGGCAACTCGCAAGGGCTCACGGACTCTCCTCTCTGGGATAAACAGAGGCCATTCTTTCATGTCTTGTAACAACAGAACTCCCATCCCAGAACCCTCCTTTCTCACGTAAGCTCATCAGTAAACTCAGAATGACAACATGGACACTCCCTATGAAACCAAATTGCCTCCTTTCATTCTACTTTTTTCTTGGAAGGGAGAAAAATTCTCGATGGCAAAGCAGAAATGCCTCCTGAAGTAAACATTTAATGTCAGAGTAACCGCTTTGAGTAAATTTCCTTGTCACTCTATGCTGGGAACAGGAAGTGCCCTGCGTTTCCCATGGCAGGTAGGCTGCATCCCAGGCAGCTTACGTTAATATTAAGACCCCAGTTACCTGGAGGTGGACCAAGTAAGAATCCCACAAGTCTCTTGTAGATAAACGTTTACCCGAGTCAAAGAGAAAGCACAAAAACAACACACTCTCCCTCACCCACCCCAAACCACAAAAGCAAAACTCACACCTGCTTTCATGGGCTGTTTCTAAGCTTGCTAAAATACCACCAGTTCTAATATTAGCCTAGATTCTGGCACTGTACCTTTATGCAAATTCAGTGGTCGTCAGCTCTCATACTCCATGGCTTATATTCAGACTCGAAAGCATGATTTTTCTTATAATGGCTGACAAGAAAACAGTGGCTGTACTACTCAAAGTGTGGAGTGGATGGTCACCTGTGAGGGGCACTGGGTGGGTGTGTGTGTGTATGTGTGTGTGTGTGTGTGTGTGTGTTAGTGGGGAGCAGGGGAGTAGCTGTGGTCCTCTCCCTCGTGTCCTGGAGCTCACATCCCCATGTGATTGACTCCCACATGGTGTAACCTGAAGGAGAAGGTGGGAGCTTCAGAGTGTGACTTCTGAGGTCTGGTCAGAAAGGACGTTGTGCCTTCTGCTCAGGTCCTGGATCTTTTACTCTAGGGCACAGCAGGCAAACTATGTACCTGTGGGTAAAATCTGGCCTGTTGCCTAGTTTTCCAAGGTCTATGGCCTAAGAATGGTTTTCATGTAAATGGCTAAAAGAAATTCAAAATAAGAATATTTTGTGACAACACAAGAGATTATGTGGAATTCAAATTTCAGTATGCAAAAATAAAATTGTATTGGAACACAGCCACACTAGCTTATATGACACCTCCAGCTGTGTTTGTTCCACAATGGCAGAGTCAAGTAGTCACAGTCAAGGTCGTATGGGCCCACACAGTCAAAAATATTTTTTAGCTGGCCTTTTAGAGAAAGAGTGTGCCGAACTATGCTCTAAGAGAAGCCAGCTATACATCCTGAGACACTCGGGCAGTGCTATGGAGAGGCCCATGTAGAACAGGGTGGTTCATGCAGGGCATACTACCTATGCAGCAACACCTTGCAAGTGGGTCTGCCTGCCCCAGGCAAGCTGTCAGATGACTGCAGCCCCAGTGGACAGCTGGGCTGCAACCGTGAGAAGGGCTCCAAGCCAGAGCCAGCCGGCTATGCCGCTCCTGCATTCCTCACCTTCAGAAACCTCTGAGTGATAATACATGTTTACTGTTGCTCTCAACTAGTAGGTTTTGGGTAGTTCGTTATACTGCGATAAAAAACTAACACAGAGAGAAGAAGAATTTCTATACTGGGTAAGAAAAGGTACTAAGTGGTCTTTCGAGTCTCTTCCAAGTTTGGATTGTGGAGTTCTGAAGAGGCCATGCTAGCAAGTTTGCTTGATGAGGGCTCCAGGAAACCCAGTGCTTCTGCATCTGTAGGTGCCACCCTCAGAGAAGAGGAGCCTCCCATCACTGGCACAGGCCCAGGGCACCAGCCAACTTTCCGGTTCTGGCCCTGCCTTGATAGGACAATGGGGACCCTGACGTGTGCTAGCTGTGCGAGGGTGATGCCTTCACTCTGGCTTTCCCTGGCATTCTTCCTGCAGCCACCTTTCTGAATTCCACACAAAGTGTCCATTGCCTGGGATACACTTTAGCTGAACCTATGTTCAGAAGCAGCAGCTAATTGAGCATGACGCCCAGCCAACATACTCCCAAAGCACAGGGGTGTGTGTCTAGTCTTCCCCACCCCATGCCCTCCAGAGGCAGGCCATTTACAAGGAGCTTAGGGATTCAGTATTTGTAGCAACACTCAAAGTGCTATGAAACAAAAATAGCACCTTGATTGTTTGATAAGGACAATGATTTCTGAGACTATGGAATTCTAAGATGCCCCCCAAGATTGCTGCCCCTGGTGTAAATGTCCCATATAATCCCCTCACTTGAGTATGGGTGGGACTTGTCAACATGAGAGGATACTTCACGCCTCTAATTAGGCTTCTAATCAGTTGACTGAATCACTTAAAAGGGAGAGATTATCTCGGGTAGATCTTACCTCATCAGGTAAAAAACCAGTAGAAGCAGTAGAGAGCGATCCTCTTATCAGTCTTGAAAAAAAAGACTGCTGTTATGAGCAGGCCTACGGAGGGTGTATATGGCAAGGACTGTGAGTGGCCTTGGCCTCCAGAAGTTGAAAGCAGTACCCAGGTGACAGGTGCCAAGAATATGGGGACCTCAGTCCTGCAACTGCAGAACCCTGAGGTGCCTTAAGATGGCCCTGAGCCTCAGGTGAGACCACAGCCCCACTGACATCTTGATTTCTGCCTCCTGCTACTCTGAGCTGAGAACAAGAACACCTGCATCTGGATTCCTGGCCCACATTGTACGGGACCAAATGAGCAAAGCTTTTGTGGCTGCTGGAGCCCGCATTCCCTCCTGTCCACCTGACACACGTCTGGTTTGTATTTATCATCCCGCCACTGTGGACCCAGCCTGAGTCTGTGCTGGCTCCAGGTGGGTGGATGGGTGAGAGGTAGGAGCTGGGTGCCTTCATGCAGACATAACAGCCCAGTAATTCTTCAGGATCCTTTCCAAAGTGAAGCCAGGCCTGTCCTGAAAAGCATTTCTGGAAATCTCCTGAATTGGTCTTGAGATACTAGTGGGAGCCTACTATGTTTATGTTCACCTATGGAGATCCAGAACAATCTCTGAAGCCTGCCTTAAAGTGCATGTCAAAAGCAAAGTCATTGTTCCCAACCTGTACCTGTTGTGCACCTGACGACTGAACCAGAACACCTTCACCCCCTCCTCAAACTCGTTCCAGGAAAGACAAAGAGGCCTCCCTGCTCCAGCAGCTCTGACCTCCACTGAGCCACCAACAGCACCATCCATGGACACAGAGTAAGTCCTCCACCAAAAGTGGGGCTTCTCCAGGGAGTGCTGAGTAGTGAGGCCTCACCATCACCGGGAGGCATCACAAACTCTCTCTTGTCATCTGACAAAACTTAGGACTAAAAGCTGCAAAGTGTTTTTTCAAAATAAGTGGGGTTGCCAGGTGTGATGGCTCATGCCTATAATCCCAGCACTTTGGAAGGCTGAGGCAGGCAGATCATCTGAGGTCAGGAGTTCAAGACCAGCCTGGCCAATATGGTGAAACCCCATCTCCACTAAAATTAGCTGGGCGTGGTGGTGGGTGCCTGTAATCCTAGCTATTTGAGAGGTTGAGGCAGGAGAATTGCTTGAACTCGGGAGGCAGAGGTTGCAGTGAGCCAAGATCAGGCCAATACACTCCAGCCTGGGAGACAGAGCGAGACTCCATCTCAAAAAAAAAAAAAAAAAAAAAAAAAAAGTGCAATGAGAAGACAAATTCATCAGCGCTTCGCAGGGATGTCAGTTCACACACACTCCAGGTCCACACTGGTCAGTGGATGAAGCTCTGGAGAGCATGTTACTTGGATGGTTTATGACTTTTGTGAACACTTAACAGAGAAGACATGTGGGGCAGGGTTCAGAAGACACTAAGCTGACCCTACATGGCACATGCTGGAGTCCTGACCATGCAGCTCTGTGTACACTCACTGCAGCAGTTCTCTCAGGCCTGCCAGAGGTGGGGCGGGGGGCTCTTGAATTTGACTTCAGAGTAGTAAAAGTGTTGTGTTGTTGCCTTCTTTAAAAAGAAACAAAACCTCACATGGAGAGGATGAATAAGGATGGATTACTCTGGCCAAACATTTCAGAGACATTTGGCCTGAGAAACTATAGTGCGAACTGCAAATCAGAACGAAAGCGTTAAGGAATATAGGGTAGAATTAAGGTGCCCATGGAAAGGCACAGGTCTACCAACCAAACTCAGCTCCTTCCATGAGGACGAACCTTTCCTCAGCCGCGGCTGGCCAGAGAGGCGAAGGACCAGAGAGAATGGCTTTAACCTAATCCCTGTGACCAAGGAAAACCGGCATTTGAGAAGAGAAATCAGAAGAGCACTGAGGGGGCCCAGGAAGTACGTACAGCATGTCGGGGCAGTTGTCTGGCTTGTCCAGAAGGCCGCCCTCCATGACGAAGCGAAGGACTTGCTCGTTGGACAAGCCCTGGTAGGGCTGCTCGGCCAGTGTGGCGATCTCCCAGAGGACAACCCCGAAGGACCTGCAGGGAGAAAAAAACTGTGAGGAGCTTGGAAAGGGATGGACTGAACCATGCTACCCCTTACTTTCCAGCACTTCTTACATCCTGAGCAGAGAAACTGTCCTTACTATGGTGACAGTGATTGTCATAGACAGCGAGCCAGGCCCTGGGCTAAGTGTAGGACATCATCCTCCCTTTGTTGCTGCTAATGTTCCCCATAGACTAAATTCAGCCCTGGTGGTAGAGCTAATGAAGGTGATGGTGAGGGCACTTTCAGCATCCCTTGAATGGTCAGGAAGCCCCTGATCTGTGCTTTGAACGCAGAGTATACTGGGTTCGTCATCTACCTAGTCCCAGCCATTTACCTGGCAAGGCAGTACCTCCCAAACTGGCTTTAACCCAAAATGAATGACATTGTTGTCCAAGCCCCAGCATGGACATTGACTTGGTAGCCTCGAATGAGGCCTGGGACAGTCAAGCTTTACCAAGCTCCTCAAGTGATTTTGATAATCAGACAATTTTGGAAACCTCTACCCAAGTGGTTCTCACTGCTGGCTGCACAGGAGAATCTCCTGGGGAGGTTTTCAACAGAGGCCTGGACACCCAATAGAAACTCTGATTTGATTGGTCTCGGGTGAGGGCCTGGGTCCTGGAATGTTTAAAAGATCTATAGGGATCTTGAGGTCCAGTTGGGCCAAGGGAGAAGAGAATTCCTGCTGCTCCCCCACCTCCAACAAAGCTGCGGAGCTGCTGGCCTGGAGGGCCTGTGTCATAGGTTGGGGGACCAGGGTGGGCTGCACTGGCTGGTAGGGGGTATCATGGAGAAAGAATCCTTAAGCAGAGAAGCTGGCTGAGGAATAACTTTGTAGTGAGCAATTCTGCCATGCATGCAGCTTTGTCAGTTTAGAAGATCAAACTACTGGAAAACAAATTAAAACAGATAGTACACGTATACAAATTTCAGACAGAATGTTAAAAAAGACAATGCTGGAATCTGCAAAACAAATGTGCCCTCCCAGGGCAAATCTCCATAATTCACAAATTCTCCCTGGCCTGTGTGCCTTTCCACGTGGTTCCCTTTGGCGGAGTAAAGTAGGCTACTCATCAGCAAGTAGGGGCAGGGATTCTAGCTGGACCTGTCCTGGGCTACAGGTGCTGGTCAACCCTCATGGAAGAACCTGGGGCAGGAGATTTTCCACCAAGAGTTCTTGGGACCTTGACCTTGTGCCCAAGTCCACAGGGCCCCTGACTGTATGAGAATGTTTTATTCACTGCTTCAGCTACTTTCGGTGAATCAAAAATTTTTGTACAAATTGATACTAAAAGTAGATGCTAGACAGAATCTTAGCAATCAGAGGACAGACCAACCCAAGGTCCTTTTTAACTGCAAGTGACCAACAAATGCTGTCATCTTCAGGTTGTACAAGATACCCAGAGGCCAAAGCGCAGCTTAGAGAGGCCTGAGCCCAGGGGAGAAGGGGCTCTCCCTCAGCTTTTGCAGGAAGTTCTGCCTTCTGCAACCAGCCCAGCCATACGGGCAGCATGCCTCAGATGCCAGTGGCAAGTAGGACCCACACATCTGAAATGCAGCTTGGAACAAGAAATGACTAGCTCTCCAACAACAAAAAATTAAAAATAAAATAAAAAAGAAGAAATGACTAGCTCTCTGCTTTTGCTGACTGCAGGCTGGTCTGGGAAATGGCCTGAGGATGTGGCTCCCTCCCAGGCCCACTTCTCCTCTTGCCCCACGTGCCTTTCCTGGCTGTGTCACTGGCTTGCAGGCAGCCAATTCTCACGGCATGGCTCCCACCTTGGCCTTCACGGCCCAACTGCTCCATTCCAAGTTCCCGGTTACTGGGCTACCCACAAACTCAGTGCGTCTCACACTGAACTCTGATTCGTGCCCTGTTCTTCCCCGGCTTCCCTGCGGCTGATGCCTATTCCACCTGAGCAGTCTGCCTGCTGTCACCCATGCCCTTGGCATCCTCGGAGTCCCACTGCGACCTGTCCACTCAGGCTCACATCTGTCCAAGGTCTGGCACCCTCCTTCTGTCCCCCAGAGCTCCCTCAGTGTGCAGGATCCTCCTTGCCTTGCCCACCACACCCCTCTCTTCTTTGGTTACAGTGTCTTGCTCAACGCAGCCGTATATTCCGGCTAACAAGAACTTCTTCAAGCACAGCTCTAATCACCCTCTGGTTCAGAAACCTTAACAGGGCTTAAAGAATTAGTCCAGAATCCCTAACACAACAGCTGAGGCCTGGCTTGATCTCTCTGCAGCCTAAGTCCCCCAAGGAAACCCCACCAACCCCATCTGCAGCAGGCGCTCCCTACTGCCATGCCTGCCCAGTATTCTCACTGCCAGGAACCCCCCACCCTGCCCTGCCCCGCTTCCTAGTGCTCCTTTTGTGACAATCCATACTTAGGGTGCCTACACAACTTCATCTCTTCTGTGAAGGCTTCTGCAACCCCAAACTGTCAGAATTGCTTCCTCTTCTCCACAAGATTTTATCCTTCAAGGACCAGGACGACGATGACATCATCATCATCATCATCATCATCATCATCATCCCTGCATCTTCCACACCCCCTAGAGCCTTATCATCACACACAGGCAACAATACAGGAGGTAGCAGACCCAGCTCTCCACAAATGCTTGTCAAGTTGAACTGCAAAGCCTATCTCCTGAGCAACTCTTGTCTGAGGTCAGCATCACCTGTCACCGAGGGCCACCAAGTGCTGGAGTCTGTCGTCCTTCACAGCTTAATGTGACAACTGCAAGGTGTGGAGATTGAACCATCTCTACCCAATACCAGTTGCCACAGCAGCCATTTAAACCTCTATTCAGGTACCACAGACTTCTCTAGACAGACCTTACCTTACAGATGGAGCAACCGAAGGCCAGAGAAGCTGAGGTTTAACACAGCCACACAGCCAGTCAGAAGCACTGAGAAATATGCAACACTTCTGTGGTTTTCAAAGCCGGTATTTTCCTATGTGGTGTTGGCTATTCATGACTTCATATAAAATCAAGTCTTCCATTTCATGGACAGGTTTAATCTTCAAACATTAGATAAATGTCTCTGTGTAAAGCCCTTTCTAATTAGGAATCTTGAGGTTGTTTCCCCAGGGAGCAGACCTGCGGCTGTGAGTCCCCCCGCAATGCCCGTGCTGGATGGAGGCAGCATTCAGTAACTACACTTCCCCACACTAGGAGGCGATGGTAGCAATGGCCCACTCACCAGCAAATTAAAACCTACAGAGAAATCCACATTCCCCACAGATGGTAATTCGCCATGAAAGAAGCAAATAACCTTGGCTATTTGTGACTATTTGGAAAGCTTCTTAATAAAAAATAAAGATTATGTGTTGGGTGATCCAGATGCTCAGGAAGAAGACGCAGCTCTAGGCTGTGGGGTGCAGTTCCCCAGTCCTTTGCCTGGTTTGCTCCATGCCTAGAGGGCACCCTTGTCATTTCAGAGGGACAGGTGCTACAGGGAGCTGCGGGGAGAGCAGCTACAGCGCCCAAGGGCCTGGGAATGAAGTCTTGGAAGACAGCAGGAAACCTGGAGGTTTTCTGCCCAGAACAGACACACCTCCTTAGATGATTCCTAGACCTATCTTATCAAGAACAGAGCAAGGTATGCAATTGTGCTACAGAGAGAAGGTCCAATGGGTGTCACACAGAGGCTGACGCAGCAGAACACGAGGGACTTGCCTAGAACAAGGACGTCTAAAGCATGAGGCTGGCCTGCCTCTGTGAGGAAGTGAACATGGAGTCCCTAGAAACCTCTTAGTAGAAGCTCAACCACCAGCTGTCAAAGATGCTGTGGGTGCGTTGGGGACTGCGCCTGACTGCAGGGATACATCCCAAATCCTAAAATTCTGGGGTCTCTTCTACAAAGTCAAATAAATTTGTGTTTCTTTCTAGATTTTAAACTATTTAGGAATCATTGCTTTGTGCTGTTGAATACAATCTAAAATCATTTCCATTCTTTTGAGAGGGACAGCTTTAGTTCAGAGCCTGGACAGCTGAGAAACCTACTCCAACGCCCTAGCCTTCCTGACCTGTGCTATTCTCAAAGCCTGTGTTAAAAACCAAACAAAACCTGAAGCACAGTCAATGCCTGAACATTTCATGGAATGAATACCAAACGCCTATTCATGTTTATACGTATCTTTTCGTATTGGTTCATAGTAGTTATGTAGTCAAATGGACAGAAACTGGCATTGAACACACCCTATGTCCCTTTGTTGCTGCTTGTAGCAATAACTGCTAGTCAGAATTTGGGTAAAATTTGCCTGAGAGGTATTAACAACACTTTATTGTTCTATCCTGCTTCTGTTCTCCCTGGCTGTATAGTTTTCTATTTTATTATACTACAAAGCTGACCTCCAAGCTCTTGGAGGCACAAAGCCTAGAATAAACAGATGCATGCACGTACCCAGGCTTGCCCTCTCCTCACCATCCCAATCTCTAAAAACCATGCAGAGCACTTTGCTTTGACAGTAAAGAGATAACCATCTTGGACAAGCTGATTGCAAAACAGATCTCATACTTGAGCTCAAGAAGCAATTATGCTTTGCCAGGTCATATTCAAATGCTATTTCCAATTTGCACCTGTCTTCAAAATAAGATCCAAGGCCCTTGAACTGTGAAAGGTTTACGAGGTTAAAAAAAAAATATGATGTCAGTCACTATTGAAATAGTTCCTCTATGTGGTCATCCAGACTGTTGGAGTAAACAACTACCATTTCTGTAACACAACAGCAACGGGATCCCCCCCAGAGGAAAGCCAAGACACTAGCTGACATTCTAGAAGGTGCCTGTGCCAGGGCCTCAGCCTGCCAATAACCTCATTTGTATTTCAGAACCTGACCGCCTCTCTGCAACGTTGCCAAGGAACCACAATAAACAATACTACCTAGAGGCCTCTGATCCCTCGGCTGATGAGCTTCTGCTAGAAGACACTGTTTACAATTAAGGGAGACATTTTGCTTCCCATAACCATCCCTGGGTCAGCAACGGTGGATGCCCACTGAAAGACAGACAGCAGATGGGAGCAGCAGGAAAACACAATCAGGACTCATAAGCTTTGGGTCTAAATAAAGCACTGTCTGCAATCTGAGGGTTAGATTAGGTGAGGCAGACATACAGACAGTATCTGTTTATTAAAGAGGAAAAGAGAAAGAAGGCAGGCAGGGGAGAAACAAAAAGAGATGATGGCTTCTGGCACATCCCAGCTCCTGGAAACATAATTGGTGTCCACTGAAGATGGAAAGAAATGCTGGTCCCACAAATTCTTTAAAATCCCACAAATGCCCTTCTGCCCTTAGCTAGCCCACTGACAACAGGAACACCTCAATGATGAAGAAGCGTGGCTCACACAACACTGAGCTAAAGCTGGAAATGGGTAACAATGAACAGAGAAAGGTAAAGCCCTGGAGACTGAGCTGGTGGGAAGTGAGGAGGCTGGGGGGTCCAGGCTGGCACTGCAGTAAAGGCTGTCATACCAGACGTCCGAGTAAGTGGTGAAGACTCCATCCTTGAGGGACTCGGGAGACATCCAGCGCACGGGCAACAGCCCTTTCCCTCCTTTCCGGTAATAGTCTGTCTCATAGATATCTCGCGTCATCCCAAAATCTGTAAGGGGAAGAGAGGGTGCAGAGTCACACGCTGGAGCAGGCACCACTACTGTCGCAGCAGAGGACCCTACACTCATTTTTTGTGGAGAGACATAAGGCAAGACACAGACACGTCCCACTTTAAGGCAGCCAAATATTAGGGTTTGCAATTTTATAAGGTGGAGACAGTAAGGGATGATTAATCACATGACAAGCAAATACCAAGCAATCTCCACTTTTAACATATTTACAATCTGATTCCCTTAAGAAGTTAATTCCTTTATTGCATTTAAATGGGAGGCAGGCTGAGTGCAGTGACTCAACACCTGTAATCCCAGTACTTTGGGAGGCCACGGCAGGAAGACTGCTTGCGCCCAGGAATTCAAGATCAGCCTGGGCAACATAGCAAGACCCTGTCTGTATAAAAGAATAAAAAATTAGCCACTTGTGAGTGATGGTGTGCACCTGTGTTCCAGCTACTTGGAAGGCTAAGGTGGAAGAATCACTTGAGCCCTGGAGGTCGAGGCTGCAGTGAGCCATGATCACAACACTGCACTCCAGCTTGGGTGCCAGAGACCCTGTCTTGAAAATAAAAATTAAGAAAAACGGAGGCAGTGTAAAAATTAGAGTCCCACGATTTAAGAAAATATGTAGTACTGCAGAGACCAATGGTCATTTACACACAGTTTTAAAACCTGACCAAATAAACAGGAGAGTACAGATGCTTATTTACTTGGTAGCACTGCCCCATCATTGGAGAAAAGTAAATAATTTCACTGCTTAATAAGGGGGAAAATATTCAGAGTAACAATTCATGATGACAAAAGTACCCAGTAAGATGCCGAAGAGATGCTATTTACGAGGCCCCTGAAGCTATTACTCAATATGTTTTTCAACATAATACTCCCACTCATTTTTGAAAATTTCTTCCATTTTCCATTTCTCCAGAAGATGCCACATAATGATGTTTGATGGCAGGCTCGCTTTATAATGCTAAATTATTGCTGCTTTGTCAGGTTTTGATTTTGCACTCAATCATACAACCTTTTCTTAACTGGACTCTGCCATTTCTCCTTCCCAGGAGAAAGGGCTTCTCTACTTTAAAATGCTCATGTATGTCTCTAACTCATGCCACAAAGAGGTAAGGCTACAAAAGCAAACACAAAGAGAACAAAGTTCCTTGGACTTGAACCAACATAATTTACTTGCGCTATGCTAAGAGCCCTCAAACTGCCTTTGGTAAAATTACTTGTCATATTTGTCATCCACGAGATGCTGGGCATTGGGAAAACATCTTGAACCCTTGTGAAGAATAAAAATGAAGTGCGAAAGTGTTATCTGTGAATTAATCCAGTCACATGCAAATAGGGGATTTGCCTTTACTTGCACAAAGTGGAAAAGGAATCCTACTAAAAAACACAAATGATCTTCCTCAGCACACATGAAAAGCTTAAAATTCTAGAAAGAAAAACCATGATCACACACAAAAAAACACTATAAATATGCCACATGGTTCAACAGCAAACATGATCCCTGCTGATTTGGATTTAAAATGGCAATTGGCACAAAAAACACCTCTCCCAGTGTGATGCACAGTGGGGAGAAACTGAGTTCCTCCCATGTGCCAGGAGGGTGGGAAGACGACACAGACAGGAACTGCCATCTGGAGAGGCCCTGCCCCGTGCCAGGCACATGCTGCTGCTTTCCTGTACCAAGTCCTCACAATCCCATGGGGTCTGTTACATTATCACCCTACTTCCGAGGTGAAGAAATTGAGGCTCCCGGGTTAAGGCACCTGGCCCAAGTCTCTCATCAATTAGTGACAGAACTGGCCCACCTCAGGCCCACCTGGTTCCCCAGTCCCTGTGCTCTCCCCTGTGCTGGGGAGCTGGCTGACATTTCCATGGGGACAATCTGAGTTCTACAGAGAGGGAAGGGGAAGGAGAAGGGGAAGAAGTGAGCTGGGTGCACGAAGGAAGCCCAGCCAGGGACACAGGCAACTCTTCCCCGGGAGCCCTGAGGCAGGACGGCCTCTCGGGACTCCTTTGCCTCTCTAAGGGCTGCCCAGCTTCACAGGGCACCAAACGTGAGGACACCACAACGTGCCAAACCTAGGTACGCACTCGTGGATCCTGAACAAGGAACTCTGATGACGGAGGGATGTGGGCTCTGGGACATGGCTCCGTTTCAATACCGCTAGCTCCTACAGAGGAAAAAGAGACACTCACTCCTACTTTAGAAACCATTCTCAGCCAGGCACGGTGGTTCACGCCTGTAATCACAGTACTTTGAGAGGCCGAGGCGGGTGGATCACCTGAGGTCAGGAGTTCAAGACCAGCCTGGCTAACATGATGAAACCCTGTTTTTACTAAAAATACAAAAAACTAGCTGGGTGTGGTGGCATGCGCCTGTAATCCCAGCTCCTCAGGAGGCTGAGGCAGGAGAATCGCTTGAACCTGGGAGGTGGAGGTTGTGGTGAGCCAAGATTGCGCCATTGCACTCCAGCTTGGGCAATAAGAGCAAAACTCCGTCTCAAAAAAAGAAACCATTCTCTAAAGGATTCTCATTGTTCACTAAAGGGGCTAAAACATTTCATTTAAAAATCACTACTAAAAGAAAAAAATACGTTACTAAAGGAAGGCGAACACTTCCAGAAAAGGCAGCTCAAGAACTAGACACAGAGGTCCATTTGAAATAGCTTCTTTTGGGTGTTAAATCTCCCCTGCAATTTCTCAGGATAAATATTTGGTATTTTTCTAAACTATCATCATATCATAGTGGGAAGATGAGAATCCTGGTAAAAGTAGTGGTTTCCTGAGCAGCCCTGATGTTATGTGTGTTTTATTAGGCAGATTAAAAGATCAAAGTAACAACACAAACCTAAAGGCTGAAGTGGGTTTTAACCATTGCTCAGAAATTCAATTCAACCCCTTTTCTGGTGTGACAGTGGGTGGTGGCAACAAGGGGGTCTAACCAGTAGGCTGGTCAGCTAAGAGCAGGACAGTAAGTGTTGTGAGACAGTGGTCGAGAGCTTGGAGGCTGTGTGGCCCCGGCTGTGAAACCCAGTGAGCAGTGATCGTCCCTCACCTAAGGCACTGCCATGCCAGCTCCTGCCACTTCTCCTGCTCCATGCAGAGGCTTCAACATTAGGGCAGCGCACCTCTTAGAAAACAATGTGGACCCCTGGAAGGGGAGCAATGTTCCTTATAAGCTAGGAAAATTTGAGGGATGAATGCAAAGTTGGACAATGAGTTTTATTCCCAAGTCGAAATCTCCTGAAGACATTGTCTTGATTATTTCTGTAACCAATGCTAAGATGTGTTCTACCAAGAAATGCCTCAAATATCTGGAGAGGCAGCCTCAGGGACCACGCCCAGTAGCTGAACCATCATGTCCATGAGCGATCAGCACTGGGACTGACCACACCAGGTTTGTGACCATCAATTGGAGACAATCACATCATTCCCAAGAAAGAGTCCGTGCACTCAAGGGACACACTTTAGAAAACCTCTCCAGGGGCAGACTAATGCCAACAAGGTCCTCAAAACACCTGTGAGTTTAGTTCTTGCTCAGATCTGGAAAGCTAAGGACACACCTCCAATTTTGACTGTGAAATCCTCGGCTACCATGCAATTCCGGGCAGCAAGGTCTCTGTGGACGAACTTGTTGGCGTTGAGGTATGCCATGCCGTCTGCAATCTCTCCAGCCATCTGAATCATCTTGCTTAGGCTTGGAGGTGCTAGGACTGGATTATTCTGTTGGAGATTAAAAAAAATTCACATGAGAATTTTGGATTTTTTTTCTATGCCAATTTTCTTTCGAGGTTTGCAAATCATCTTTGTCCAATCTGGGCACCGTGGGTTGTTTATGCTAAGAAACCAGGACTTGCTCGGAAGGAACAAACCATGATGGAGAGCATGGCACCTGTTTGCTCCCGCAAGTTTATCTGCGCTTGCTCCCTGACCACATCACAGAGCTGCCGAGGGAAACACCAGTTTGCTCTCTCTAGGACCAGCATTTTCTATTGTGGGTAGGGCAAAAAAATTTTTAAAGTGAAACAAGCAATATTTGGTAGTAAGGATTCTCAGTTACTCAAATTACTATTCGTTTATATGTTCCTTTTATTTCCATCACCAAAGTACAGGTAAGAGGAAGGAGAGCACGTTACAAAGGCTGTGTGGAAGTAAGCAAATGTGTTTCCAAATGGATATGGTATATTTTGTTTCCCATAAAAGCATCATTATAACTTATTTAATCCTTTTCTTTCCCTTTAACCTTCTTCTAAAATACAAAAATACCAGGATTACTCTTTTCACCTTACAATGTGGCATTATTATTTTCTGTGGGCATTATGGAAGACAAGTCCTTGACAACTGAAGTCCAGCTGCAGCTTATCTTGGAGGAGACCAGGAATAAGTAACATGGATAAGCATCTCCTATTTGCAGAGGACAGCAACATGCTGGCTTTGGAATTAAAAAGAATTACCCCTAAATAATACATCCATTTAGAAAAAAGCTTTATATAAAACATATGCCCAAGTTTCTCCATCCTAAAACAATCACTAGTCCCTAATTTTCATGCTACCTTTTACTCTCGCATATCCAAGTGCAATAGACTTTACCTTGGTTTTCTTGACTGCAAAGCATCTCACACAACACTGCAAAGCCACAGGGCTCTGATAGGTCTCAAACCTGTAGGCTGGCCACCGGATGAGCATGCCCAGGCTCTTCCACATGGGGTATCACGATGGTTTCACTGATTAGAAGATGACCTGGGGCCATGCACAGAAAGTACCCAGTGGTGCCTGGCACATAGTCAATGCTCAGTAGATGCTGGCTGTTGCCCTACGAGGTGCTAGTTTCTACTGAAAGCTAGTATTTGGAATCAGAGTAACAACTCCTCAGTACTTCTGGGTTGGTTCTCTACACTCAGAGACACAAACCTTTGAATTTTGAACAGGCTGTCAAAGCTGTCTCTTGGTGACTTAAAATACTTATCACGTGGTTATCTGGGGAAGTGACATTAAGTCAGTGGGGGTAAGTCCAAATCACTACTTTTTAGGGCTTTAGATATGTGTGGTGCATTAGGAAATATGCATGTGAAATGTAAAGTTTATGCTCACAATACTTGAATATTACAATATGACGTATATGTGTTATGAAGTGGTCATTTATAATCGCTGTGAACAACAGAATCAATAAAAGCACTCAACTTTAAGCACAGAGAAAGAGAGGGGGCTGAAATTTTGTCAGTTTATGGTGTTGCACTGCCATTCTTTCATTCGTCTTAGCAGAAATCTTTAATTTGGTTAGAGCTATTTAAGGCAAGTATACACATACACGTACGCTTAGTGAGATAAGTAAGTGAATCTTGGTCGGGGGAGCAGACTGAATATAATGAAACTGCAGGGTAAGCACACACATTTTAATACTTGACATGAGCTAGAAAAAAAAATTTAAATCTGACCAATCTAAAGGTGAATTTTAGTTCTGAAAGGGACTTCAGTAATCTTGTCCCACCCTCTTATTTTATATTGAGGACACTGAGGCCCAGGAACCTGCAGTGGCTGGCTGAGGACCACAGGCAGCCAGCCACAGAGCCACGACCGAGGCCACATGTTCTGAATTTTTATTCTGTGCCTGAAACTGGGGAGGAAGGGAGTAAGTTTCGGACTTTTCAGAGGTGCCTCAAACGATGCTGGCAAGAAATACTCTGCCAAATCTCCAGTCACCTGTTTCATCAAGCGTTTCTCCTTCATGCTGTTTTGTGTATTAAAGTGAACCAAGGGCCAGGCACAGCGACTCACACCTGTAATTCCAGCACTTTGGGAGGCTGAGGTGGGTGAATCACCTGAGGTCAGGAGTTCAAGACCAGCCTGGCCAACATGGTGAAACCCCGTCTCTACTAAAAATACAAAAATTAGCTGGGCATGGTGGTGCACACCTGTAAACCCAGCTACTTGGGAGACTGAGGCAGGAGAATCGCTTGAACCCGGGTGGTGGAGGTTGCAGTGAGCTGAGATCACGCCACTGCACCCCAGCCTGGGCAACAGAGCAAAACTCCATCAAGAAAGAAAGACAGAAAGACAGAATGAAAGAAAGAAAAGAAAAGAAAGGAAAGAAAGAAAGAAAGAGAAAGAAAGAAAGACAGACAAAGAAAGAGAGCGAGAGAGACAGAGAGAAAGAGAGAGAGAGACAGAAAGTGAGTGAGTGAACCAGGAAGAGGCACTAACACCCAGGGGTGCTGGGGACCAATGCTTGGTGGAACAGAGGGTGGGAGTTTTGTAAACCACCCTGCTTGGAGCCCCAGTCCACACTTGGCCCCAAACACAATGTGCTGTAAATAAATGAAGTCATACATGAACAGGTGTTTGGAACTAAAATTAGGAAACTGTCACTTGGAAGATGATTAAGTTGCCGATTCAAAGAACATTTAAAGAAAAAAAAAAAAAAAAGCCCAAATGAAGAACGGCAAAAGAACTTCCAAAGGGGCCGAGAAGGGGAAGTTACTGCTTCTAAGGAATAAAAGCAGACACATTGCTTCCCCGTAAGTAGCAAAGTAAGGGTCAAGACTTCGACCCACGGAGGCAGCCAAATGAAAACAGTTGTTGCTGGCTTTATTTCTCAGCATTTATCTCCCAGCTTATCTGTAGAATTAATTACTCAAAAGTCATGCCTGCATACGTTAAAAAGCTGGCCTGTAGGTTCATACTACAGAGCGGGGAGATACCACGGTGACTAATGAAAAATTGCATAGGACTTCAGCAGGTTTAGAATTTGAAGCTCATAACCCAAAGTGAAATTTTTAGGAAACTGAGCAGAAATCCTGCCACTGAGGTGGGATCATTCATTCAAAAGTGCAAGCAAGACATTGACCCTGGATCAATCCTGAAACGTGGACGTAGAGTCTGAGGAAACCAGATTCCCACTGGCAAAGACAAGGACCACCAACAATGCCGAGGAAGGGGGCTGTGTGTGGGGAGTGGGTTTATGAATGGGTGAACATCTTGTGCACAGAGCTGGGTGGGAAATCACCCAGCAACTTCTCAGATGCAAGGGCAAGAATCCAGGCACCTTAACCTTGAACTGTAACACACATTTATTGACAGAGTGCCTGCCACAAATGTGGCCCTGAGCCACGTGTTTGGACTGACATTAAAAGCTAAACACAATGGGGGGGGGGGGGGGACACACTCCCACAACAACACAACACAACACAAAACAACACAACACAACGAGAGAGAATGCATGCAAGGACATGAGTCAAGCGCATCAAGAAGTTAGCAGAGGAGATGGTTACTGGAGTGGGGCAGGAAAACTTCGGGGAAAGAGTGGCACTGGCCTGGCTTGGCAGGTGGACACTGATGTGGGGAAGGGACTGGGGGCAGAGGGAATGCAGGAACAAAGGCACAGAGGGGCTTAGCAGAGGGGATCCAAGGAACAGGAAGTTCCCCTCACAAAGATCAGAGTCTGACTCTAGTTGGGGAAATCCTTTGCACAAATGACCTATAACCGAGCATGCAGTAAGAAACACTGGACGCTGGAAGAGTAAACTGATTTAAAGACACAGCATTTCCTTGCAGAGAGGTTCTAAAGGAAAGACAGCTAGACAAGGCAACATGTAATACTGGTGGAAATGAAAACTGACCTCCATTTCTGGCCTCAGAGACCGGAGATAACTTTTGAGATCACCCCGCGTCATCAGTTCCATGATGACCAGCGTTGGCTGGCCCTGGGACACCACACCCAGCAACCGCACCTGGGAGGAATCAAAAAGAGAAAGACTCAGAGGGTCAGGGTGGCCCTTGCTGGTGCCTGTGTTGTCTGGAACTGTCTCTGTGGTGCTGTGGCCTGGTCTGAGCATAGGGGTCGGAAGGTAACAGTGAGGTAATGGGGTAACTATCCAAAAGGCAAAGGCAAGACACCAAACCCACGGGTATATGTAGCCAAGAACACACTGAGGGGCTTGTGTGATACCCTCTTCCTGTGCAGCATTTTGGCTTTTCAGGAACTTTCTCTTACCACATGGTGACAATTGAACTCCTTCATCACAGAAGCCTCGTTGAGAAACTCGATCCTTTCACGCATGCTCGCGGCCTCGTTCACTGTTTTAATGGCCACTCTGGTTTCAGGTTCGTCTTTCACCACACCCTTGGCAACTCCTTCATAGACCATCCCAAACGACCCCTGCCCAAGTTCCCGGCTCATGGTGATCTTCTCCCGAGCCACCTCCCACTCATCAGGAACGTACACTGGAGAAGAAACCGTAATTAAAGCAGGTACAGAAACAAGGCCTTAGACAGAACGTGCTTTGGGGGAACTCTAAGCCAAAGAATGTAAAATGCTGCTTCCTTAAACCCACAAAGGAGAATACCAGGAAGCGACGGCATGGCTTGCTCTCAGCTTTCCACATGCTATCGATTTGAGTAAGAAAACTGTACAGTCAGTACTAGTATTTCAAATCTCTGAGGATTTCAAGATAATCTGAGGATACTAACAGATATAAGGACCAGAACGAAGCAAAGAAGCCTAGTATAGGAAAGAAAGCAGTTGTTTTTTTAGATTTCATCATATAAAAATACATTTTTGAAAAAAACAAATTAACCATAGGGGATAGAGAAACTGAATGAAATGGTCAAGCAGGATTGTACCCATCTTCACCAACAGATTAAAATGCAAATGTGAAAAGGAGGAGAGCAGGAGCGAGAGGGAAGAGTTCTTACGCTGGGTTGGGAAAAAGGTCAGAGTCGCATGTGAGAGGTGATGATGGTGCATGTGAGGTCCTACTTCCTGGATGAATCCAAAAGGGGTGTCAAGGGCCCTCAACACAGATGCTATGCCTGGGCTATCTAACACGGTAGCTGGTCCCTACATGGGACTCCTGAGCACTCCATGTGGCTAGTCCAATTTGAGACATGCTGTAAGTGTAAATAAAATACACATGGGATTTCAAAGACCAGCCAAAAAAAAAAAAAAAGTATTTAGGTAACTTTAATACTGACTGTATGTTAAAATGGATATTTTGGCTATAATGGGTTAAATAAAACATTATTTGAACTAAAAACATTATTAACATGCATTTGATCTGTTTCTTTTTACTTTTAAAAAATACGGCTACTAGAAAATTTGCGGTTACAAAGGTGAATTGCATTATTGGTAGGATTACTCTAATCAAAGTGTTCCCAGCCTTGGCTTTGATGGCTGGATCCCTGACGAGATGCAGAAGCAACTGAGCTCTGAGACTGAGGGAGAGACTTGGTGGTGCCCAGTGTGGAGAGGCAATTAGGCAGCTGATGAGCAGAGGCGTTTCCAGGGCTCTGTGAACTCAGGAGGACCTTCGGCAACGGAGGAATGCACAGTAAATACCAAGCCTGAATAGGATTTCTTCTCCAGTTTCTGTTTAGATTCGATCTGGTTTAAGAAAATAAATAGGCCGTGTGCAGTGGCTCACGCCTGTAATCGCAGGCCAAGATGGGAGGATTGCTTGAGCCCAGGAATCTGAGACCAGCCTGGGCAACATGGCAAAACACCATCTCTATTAAAAAATTAGCCAGGTGTAGTGGCACACACCTGGAATCCCAGCTACTCAGGGGGCTGAGGCAGGAGAATTGCCTGAGCCCAGGAGGTTGAGGCTACAGTGAGCTGAGATCACACCACTGCACTCCAGCCTGGGCAAGAGAGTGAGAACCTGTCTCAAAAAAACGAATGAATGAATAAACAAATATTTTTAGGCAGGCAGGAAGGCAAAACAAAGAGAAAAAAAGAAAAAAGATCGGAAAGAAAACAAAACCAGAGGCTTAATTCTACATCTCCAAATGGGTAGGGTAAAAATGAAAATAAAATCAACCTATTCCATAAGATCCATACGAAACGTCAATAATTCCTCTGATGCTGTGTGCTAATGTCCTTGCCTGACGGGACCTGCCACCAGGCTCTACCACACACTGACTGTGGGAAGGAAGTGGTCCTGGCTCAGAAAGGAAGTGGAGATGTGCCTGTTTTTGCTTTAATGCTTTCAGATGTTGACCCTGGGCCTGTGGCTGGATGTGAGAGGCTGACAACTGTATCCCAACATCTCCATATCCCAATTATCGACCCTTAAGTGATGTCTAAAAGGACAGATGTTTATTATAAATTAGGCCCAGGAGGGGCACCATCAATTTAGACCTCTGAGGGGTGTCCAATATGAACTTTATTAATCATCTTCAGTTTTCTTTCCTATACATTTTTGTACTTTACAGTACATATGTCTCAAGGGTTTCACGAATGGAACTCTGCCCTCCAGCTGGCGTAGGTGGCTTGCACCCCTGAAGAAGAGGCGGGTGCTTGTCAGAGGAGAGTAAGTATGCAAAACAACCCAGGAGATAAGGCTCTTCACAATGCCCCTCAGAAAGTGTAAAGAGTTCATTGTCTCCAGCCATTTATCTCTGAGAATCCAGGCTTGCTTTTAATCAGAATTAACTATTTAGCCTGCCATAAAACACGGAGTTAAAACCAATCACATTCATTCCCTGGGAGATCTCTGAAGTCAATACCCTCAATCCTTTTCTCTACATTCAACCCAGCAGCTCTGACTTTAAGCAGCAGTCCCCAGTGCCACCAGCCAGGAGTGGTTTCTGTGCTCAATGTTATCAGCACTTTCCTGTAGGGGATTTTCAATGTACTCTGGAGAATGGTGACATGCAGATTAGCTTTGGGAAAAGCAAGTTTTTAAAGCACTTTTGAACTGCAAAGTCATTTTGTTGTCCCTTGAGGATACTGGCTATAAGGTGCTTGTCAAAGGCCGAATAAATTAAGTTCAAATAAGGTGACACTGTTCCCACCTGTCGGCATGGGTGGCAATAAGTTTGTTTTTGTTTTAATGAAGTACCAAGACATATCATGAAAGCATTCTAGAAGGACACAAAATGTGAATTAAAGTCACCATGAGAATCTGATTTTGTTGTATTGATGCTTGCTTTCTCTTCCTGGACACTTCATAGTCAAAAACTACACACACCAACCTCTAGTGCTGTATTTCAAAGCAGAATAGCTTCTCTGGTACGGTCACAGTCCACCCTCACAGAGGGGAAAGTGGTCTTGCCTCGTTCCTATCAATTCCATTATCTGGGATGACTCCCTTCCTGTTTTTTTCTTTTTTAGAAGCTATTATTTATACAAACAATGCATATCTATCTTCTTGATGGATTTTGATTTTTAAGAGCCAGTCTCGCTCTATAGTCTAGGCTGTAGTGCAGTGGTGAGATTCTAGCTCATTGCAGCCCTTGGGCTCAGGTAATCCTCTCATCTCAGTCTCCTGAGTAGCCGGGACTACAGGTGCATGCAACCACATCTGGCTTTTTTTTTTTTTTTAAAAAGGGAAAGATCCTCTCCACAAGTAACAACTCTTTTAAGTGTGGTGTGCATCCGTCCAGAATGTTCTTTCTGCCTCACATACACAAACATACAGATGTATGCATGTATATACTACTATTAAGAAACCAACTTTGTGAGATCTTTATGTAGACAGAAATAATGTCCTTATTATTCTGCACCTGATTCCCATTCAGAGGAGGCTGCTTTTGATTGACTTTACCATAAACTGAATTAGAAATGATTAAAGAAACCATAGTAAAACCCTACACAGTATAATGGTGTTTTCACATTATCGAAGTATTTTCTTATGTTTTCTCATTTGACCACAATAATTACAACAATCATGTCTCTTTATTTCACATCTCCTGCATCTACTTTCACTTCTCCCGAGGCAAGAAGGCAGCAAACACTTTCCTCTAAACATACTCACTCAACTTATTTATTCATTTGATGAATCCAGTCCAGCCCCTCCTGCGGGCCAGTTCCTTGCCTGCCCAGGGGACCTCACAGCCCTTTCCGCAGTGATTCCATTCTCCTCCTGACTTCTCAACTGTCTAGCTATGTGACCCTGCACAAGTTTCTTCGGGAGCTCATTTCTTCACCTGCAGATGGGCATTAAGAAAACCCACTTTGCAGGGGTTTAAGAAATAAATGGGATGGTGTTTGTAAAAGCCCCTAGCAAAGTGCCAGTTAAGGGTCCTAGTATCACTGGACTCAATGACCAACCCCTCACTCTAATCTGACTCACTCAAAAGGTCTGGATATAAAAATACTAGAAAGAAAAGAGCAAAAAAGGAAATAACCATTGAGGATCACCCAACTTCCATGTCAGACCTTCCCAGCCGCTTAACTGAATGGCCCTCATTAGTTATTACCAAAGGGAATGTGAATGATCCATGAGCGTATAACCCTAGTCGAAGGGAATGACAGAAAAATTCCATGATTAAAAAAAAAGCAGAGCTGTAATTCATCAAAGACAATTATAATGAGATGATACTCAAGCTGAAACTAGTTTAAAAGGACTCTTTTGTCAGCTGCAGCACATCCTCTGACTAGATGTTAACAATTAAAAAGCTGTTTTCATTCTAGCATAACATCTCAAGCAATTAAATAAATTGATTACTGTGCTGGCCACATTCATCTCTAAAGCCTGTGTTTCCTTGGGGCACCCCATACAGTTCACAAGTTTTGACATATTCACTGAACTGCTAAAAACTTTGACTAAAAAAAAAAAGAAATATTAATGAAGACAGGTCCAAGGCCAAAGGTAGCTCAAAATAATGCAAACCTCCTTCCTTTCCCGAATAAGCAACCCTCCTGAAGCTCCCGATCTACCTCCCCTGCACGCTAGCAGTGCCGGTGGCCCGGACTCTTACCATCCGCAGCGCTGAAGTACTCCGGGTTCACAGACGCGTACAGCACTCCATTCCCCAGCCTGCTGTTATTTCTGTCAAAAATATTAAACTTACGTTAACAAAACCCCACCTCCATACATTTCTGTATATACTTTCATCTTTGCTACAACAGTTTCATTTGTTCTGTCTCACACAGTATCAGCAGAAGAGAATGGGGAGAGCTTACTGTTTACAGCAGCTCTTGTCTACACTCCCAATTCAGGCCTGGGTGGGCCAGCAGACATTTGCTAACACATCTTCTGGCTTCCTCAGTAGCCTGAAATTAGAGCTTTTTAAGAAACATCTGTTTCTTTACTTCATTGGAAATAAAAAGGCTTATTTGATTGGGAGGGCTAGTGCATCACGTTTGGAAAAGCATGCACCAGCAGCAGTTCTGTGTACCAGAGAAGCCAGCCAGGGGAAGGTCTGTACTATCGAAAAATTATTTTGGCTGTTGTTAAAATCATTAGAAAAGGTTCTCTTTTCCTGGAAGAACACTTGATGGGAAAATCAGGTTTTCCAGTCCATAAAATATTTCCTTGAAATCTTCAAAAAGATTACCTTCACTCACATTCAAATCATCAAACCACTTAGCCACAGAGTGTCATAACTTTGCACATCACTGACCTCTTTCTATGGAAGACGTACAGCATGATCACCAACCCTCCCACGATCAACAGGACAGCGACGGGCAGAGCGATGATCAGATGGATGAAGTTTTCATATCCTGCTGCAGCAAAGAGGAGGAAATGATAAATATCACCAGGTGAAGAATCTGCTCATTTCATTTTTTCACATTCAGTCAGAAGTACGAAAAAAATACCTGTATATTCATTTATTCCCCATCATACAGTAAGAATTCCTGAAGGTAAATGGTGTCAGAAATAGAACATGGCAAACAATTATTTGAAAAAAGAGTAAATACGTGCAGACTGAGGCATAAACTCATTTTTTAAAGTACAGTATATTCTGGCGTAATAGTTTCAATGATAGACTGAAGAAAAATAATCTTTGCATGCAGTTTAATGACTGTTAGTAAAAATGCATACATTTGACACTAATTTCCCACATCCCACAGAATGTTCCAGGGTTTGGTCCATGTCCCTGGTACCCAGCCTAGCATCTGCCATACAAGTGTTGGTTCTGGTGGTAAGGGGTCTCTGTGATCTCACACCTGTAAAACGACTCAAATACTTGCAGCAGCAAGCATTCTATTTCTAATAAACAGAATGAAAATTTCTATTCATTTTTATAAAATGAACAGAAATTCTTACATCTATGTATAGTCTACATCTATGTATAGATCAAGTCCTGCCAGCCTTAATCTTTGAGATAGTTCCATAGACAATTTAAAATAAACACACACACACATTCACGCACTGGATGGCACCCCTTTCCAATGCTGCTGCAAACATTTGAGTCCTGTTACAAGTCTAAGACCACAGAGACCACTGATCATCAGAACCAGCACTTGTATGGCAGATGCCTGGCTGGGCACCAGGGACATGGACCCTCACCCTGAAACATTCTGTGGGACATGGGAAATCAGTGTCAACAGGTAGCATGACAACTAGAAATGTGGACTTCACATATGGCAAGGATTCAGAGAGGAAAGGAGAGGAGAGAAGGGAGTCAAGGGAACCTCCCTAAGGGAAAACTTCTTTATGATATGCTTTTCTTGGGGGTTGTGGGGAAATGGCTTTCCTAGAAAATGATGATACTGCAGAGATGTCAGGGCCAGCTCACAAGGGACCCTGTCCAAGCTAAGCAGTTTCAACCTCATTCTGCAGATTAAAAGGAGTCAGCGAAAGCTTTCAGGCCCAGCAGTGAACTGATAAGATTTGAGATCCAGGGAAATGGCTGTGCTGAGGACAGACTGAGGGATCTGGCAGTAAGAGAAGGCACTGTCATGTCTTAGAGAATTGGAGGTACAAGCCATGTCTCCTGGGCATGCTCTGCATTACCCAGTTCAGACCTACAAAGAAGTCACCAATCCTTGTCTATACACCAGGCAGACTCACAGAGATGCTCTGGCTTGGTAAGTCATGGCCCCAGGAAGAGGCTCATACAATATGATAGCTCATACCATCCCCCCAGGGTGAGTGACCTGGAGTCTGAGCTGTGGCGGTGCTGGTGGTGATAGATGGCTGGATTCCAGAGACATTTAACAGGCAGAATCCATGAGGCTTGGGTTGGAATGAAAAAGGGGTGGCTGGAGAGAAAGAAGAGTGAGGGATGCTGTGAGGTTCCTGGCTTGGGTAACGAATGGATTACAAGGCCACTGACTGAGCTAAGCAGCAAAGGAGAGAAGAGGCCTTTTGAGGGCAACAACTGTGATTTTGGTTTTGACACAACGAATCTGAGACCTCTCTGAGACATCCAAGCACAGATGTCTATGCGGAAATGGGCTTGGAATCACTGGGGATCAAGTTAACATTAATCATAAGTTCCCTATCAATGATTATTTTGCCATTAAAAACTGTGATCATGGTTACGCTTTAAAGACTACTAAAGCTGTTTTAATTTTTAAAATTAGAAGTATTTTGATCGAAGAAAAAAGATATTTTTATTGATATTGTGTCTCTTAAAATGGATGCAGTATCCGGCATTTTATAATTCCTCAAAACACTCACAGGTGATCACTACCAAGGGGAAGCTGGCAGATTTTTCTTTCTTCCCCACTGAGGCCTGCTGTTTATATCACTTATACTACTGGTCAGGCTGTACTGTGTTCTTTTTGAGTTTCACATTTCAACAGGGACATGGAGAAACTGGAATACATCCAGAGAAGAACAAAATGATTAAATGGCTGGGAAATTGGTGTATGATATTGGGCTACAAGAAAAGGCCAAAAGACCTGAGATTATTTCATCTGGAAAAGAGAAGTCTGAGGAGTGATTTAATAGTATTCAGGCACACAAGGAGTTCCTAAAAGGAAGGCAGTTGCCTGAAAGCTTCCAAACCTTCCATATCCTCTGAGGATTAAATAAGAGGAAATGAGACTAAACTGTAGTAGGACAGAGTCTTGTCTGACATAAGGAAAAATTTCTCAACAGTAAGGCCAGCACGTAGATTCAATTTCCCTGCAGTATGTGATAATATCTGCTGGAAAAATTTCATCAGAAGGACTCCTGATTTCCCACTGGCATCCTGGCACTTACAAGGTTAAAAATGGAGCAGCACAGGCAGACAGGAACATGTCATGTCACCAAAACAAGCTGAGTTCACTCAACCCCAGAAGCCAAGGCTGCTGTTTCACAGATCACAGACCCCCAAACTAGGTAGGCTCTGTTTCTAGGAGATGGAAGGGAGGAAAAAGACAAGGGAAGGAGGCAGGGGAGAGAAAGCAAGCAAGCCACTACTCTGGACAAGGTTACAGGAATATTGTGAAGGTTCTAGGTGCTGCAAAGGTGGCACAGACTAACTGGTGAGACTAGGTTAACTGGACTAGATGGGAGAATTCTATTTTAATTGACAAAATTATCTGCCTAAACATCCATTTACCTCTAAAAACCTGAACCCAGGAACAATGCCAGGCACATAAAATGTTGGCTCAAGATTTGCAGTTCTATTCACCCCCATCCTGCTCTTTTGCTGTATTAGGATTTTCAGATATCACAAACAGATTAGAATATTGGGTGCTGACCAGGATGACTACTGGATGACATTTCTTTTTCTAATTTATGTTCAGAATTAGTATTCTATAATGTATATGAATGAAAAATTGTACTATATTTATTCATGTACATACATGATTGACACTATTTGAAATCCATGTCATGGACATTGTAGAACGTGCTGCAATTAACGCGGTAATGAACATATGCTATTCGACATACACGATTTTTTGTATGTGTTTGGTGATATCACAAACAGATTAGAATATTGGGTGCTGACCAGATGACTACTGGAGACTTTCTTTTTCCTTTTTTTTCAAATTAATTTTAATATATGACAGAGTCCTGCTCTGTTGCCCAGGCTGGAGTACAGTGGCATGATCTCGGCTCACTGCAACCTCAGCCTCCTGGGTTCAAGAGATTCTCCTGCCTCAGCCTCCCAAGTAGCTGGGATTACAGGCTTGCACCACCGCCCCCAACTAATTTTTGCATTTTCAGCAGAGACGGGGTTTCACTATGTTGGCCAGGCTAGTCTCAAACTCCTGACCTTAAGTGATCCGCCCGCCTTGGCCTCCTGAAGTGCTGGGATTATAGGCGTGAGCCACCGTGCTGGGCCGAGTGCATGTTTTAATGTAACTCCAGATCCGCATAGCAGAAATGTGGACACCAGGAAAGATCAGCCCACTAGACCCAAGAGTGTTACCACAAAGCAAGGCTGCATTGCTATTTTATGTGTTATGCCAAAGTTGATTCCATTCCATGAACATGAAATAATCTTAAAAACTGGGTTTCTAATAAGAAATAACAGAAACTCAACACAGAAATAATTTCACCAAAATATTAAATTTTGTTGGTCAAACAACAAATATGTGGCTCTTGTTGTACTTACACATCCTATAATTTGTTTTAAAATCTGAAGTCATCACACAGAACAGCCTAAGAATTCTCTTGTTAATGACTTGAGCATAAACTCACATTCCTCAGTCTCTGCACCAAAGGGTGAGCACCGTACATTTCCAAGGCATATGGGGGCTTTAAAAGGGCACTGGAGGGTCTGGGATGCTACCATGGAAATTCCTGCCCTGTAGCAGGCTGAACCAGATGACCTCTGGAGTTCCTTTCACCCCTTAGGACTTCAAGCCCTGAATCTGAGCCCTATCTAGTTTTACTGACCAAGTAGGAGGTGGAATGGTCAATTCAATGCTTTATAAAATGTCTTTTGTTTAAAAAAAAAAAGAAAGAAAGAAAAAGAAAGGTCTTTGAATATAAGCCAGGTCGAAAGCAACAGTCTCCTCTGGCTCTCCAGTGGTTGCACCACCTCAAAAGAGAGGCTCAGTTCCTCTCCCTTCCTGCCACATGAGGTAGGGGCCCAAAGCTCAGCATCTGCCCCACCCAAGCTTCCACACAAAGTGCTGGTATGTGCCGGCACCTTAGCATGACCCTTCTGAAAACTGACCAACTCTATTTTAACAGAAAATAAGAGGGCCATAAACACTCAGGCTGTCCTAATCCTGGACCACCCTGCTTTCAGTTTTACACATTTCTTCTCCCTCCACAAGCCTTACTTTTGGCCTGGACATAGAAGAACACAGGATCTGTCCACGACCCATTCCCAGAGAGAGATGTAGCCTGAATCCGGGCTGTGTAGTTCCCTGGGTTTAGCCGGTTTAGCTTGGCCCCTCCATACTTCCTGTATTCCTGTCTGGACACACATTCTCGCTGATCCTGGGGAAATAAAACATACATGTCAATTTCCCATGAACGCAGGAGAAATCTCGGGCCTGCCAACTAAACTCACCACACTGGGGACTCCAGCTGCCTGATATGACCTCCCACCTAACAATGATCCCGAGTGTCAGTAAAGAGAAAGAAATCAAATCTTAAAAGGTCGTCTTCAGGTGGCTTTAAGTACACCCAAAAGCTTTAACCAAACATTTTTGTAACCAAGAACTCCAGAAGGATTAAAAGTTATTAGAACTGATCTGGCCTATGCCACAAGGTTATCTTAAATAATGAAATCATTTCTTGAAGGCAAAAAGCAGCCTAGCTCTTTGCCCTCTATGGAGTACTCCTTAGAGAGTATGGAGTGGGTAGAAAGACCCAAATCCTCACCAGCTTGGCACGTATTTTATTGTTTTAACTCCTATGCTAACCAGGAGGTATCCTGCGCAGTCAGGTAGCATATGTTGTCAATGGATGGAAATACATACATGCGGGCACAGGCCACGGCCCCAGTCCTACCTCAACTTGTGATCCGTATTTTATTTCATACATTAGAATCAATCCATTGGGATTCTCAGGTTCTGGCCACTTTAAAAAGATGGAGTTTTCAGGCCTTGGCTCCCAGGTCACTGGCCCAGGAATGTCATCTGCTCCTTCTGTACAATTTAAACAAGTGACAAAGTTGGATTTGGGTTCCCAGGGAGGGAGGCCAACACTGGGCTGACCTGAGAATAACCCCCCAATCCACGCGGGCAGGACTATGGAGATCAGCCACGTACACTGCCCCTGAGCAGGCTGCTCACACACAGCGGAGGATTCAGAATCATACCAACCCCACAACTTGCACGTCTCAAGATGCCACAAGATCCTCCTTTCTCCCCAGTCCTTCAACAAAAAAAGCCTGCTGCCAAGCACAGCAGGAAAATCTTGGCAACCTAAGTAACTTTCTTCTCTTCTGTGCCTACCGCTTGAAAAAAGAAAGCTTTGTGAAGCCATCAAACACAAGCAGCCCTGAAAAGATGCTGAATAAGCAGAAGCAGGGCGTGGGGTCTGCCGGCTGTGACAGGGACCTTCCGTGGCCCACGGCTACACACGGCAACTGCAATTTTTACACAGGCACAAAGGATGGCCCCAAGCCCAGCCTGTGAGGAAGCTGCTGGGAGGCTGGTGCTGAGAGCAGGGCAAGCTCTCCCTGCTGGCATCAACTCCTCCAGCGGCTGATTGACCTTGTGGTGGTTCCTTTCTTGCTTTTGCTTCTTGAAGCAGTGAATAAAGTGGTGATGAGCAAAGGTCACGGAAAGTTACAGCTGCAAAAGGCACCTGACGGGTCAGTTGGGCTATGTCTCTCCTGGGAGGGCTAAGGAAACTGAGGCAGGGAGCCTGACGATTGCCTCAAGGCATGCTACAATGGACTTCAGTGCCAGAACTGCATGGAGGACCCCAAGCCCCAGACTCCTATCACCTCCATGCTGTTTCTACTGCCTGAGGCTTCCTAAAGAACAGGGCAGTTCTTGAATGCCCGAGTGACAGGCAGTGCCTAACAACAAGGGAAAGCCAAAGGCTAAATAAGCAAGACCAGAGGCTACTCCAGGAGTTGATCTTGAGGGGCAATGGTTACTCTGGATCGAGGCAATTAACTGGAGACATCTCTGAATATGTCAGAGCTCGGGGGTGGGGGGGGGCAACCCGATTTGTGCACAAGAGGGGCAAAAGACAGTGGGAGTGCACGATGTGCACCAAGTAGCAGGTGGAGGGCGGACCATGCAGACAGCTCCCTGCTCCCAGCATGTTCCACGGAGAGACCAGGCTGGGAGTGGTGTCACTAGGAGAGCATGAGCTCTATTCCCTAGGCAGCTGGTCTACTACGCCACCTGCCAATGATGGCACGTTATTTAGCAGGCAGACCTGAGTCTAAGGGTCGTGGCCCTGGGTGTCAGACCCTTTGTCCATAAAACACATCTTCTCCACTAGGTTGTGAGGAAGGTGGCAATGGGGCCACCCGGATATACCGTACCTGCAGGCATAGTCCTTGCAAAGACAAAGTTGGAGGCGCTGCAGCCCAGTTTCTCAGCCTCGTGGTTGCAGCTGTGGATATCAATGCGGTACAATGTGAAAGGCCGAAGGTTAGAAATGACAGTTCTCTCCTTATTATCCACTCTGCTCTCAAAGAAAGGGTACTCTGTCTCTAGCTCTTCCAGATCTGTGATGTTGTAGGTGTCTGCCGCCGTGGTGTTCCTGCTTCGGCTGGACATGGTGGTGTTGGCCACTTGCATGACATCTCTCCGCTTCCTTTCAGGTCTGCAAGGAAGAGATAAATGTGGCTTTTAAGTGCTTTTACCTCTTTCGTCTTTTCTATGACTTGAGTAAGAGTAACAGAAGAATCTTAACCATGGAATAGAAGGAGCTATTCAGCCCCCTTGGATAAGAACGCATGAATAACACGGGGATGTCCTTCCTCATTATCTTGCTTTCTCTACTATGCAAGTGTCAGAATAGGCACACAAACTCTCACCCCCACCCCCTGGCTCTCAGAGTGGTTCTTCGATTTTACCTAGAGGCAAACAGTGTCTCTGCCATTCTTGGCCAGGCAGTCCTGGCTGTGTCATCAGAACACTCAAGCCATCTGGTCACAGACCTTACGGTTAAGCATTAAAGGTGGCAAACCTACCAGCTGCGCTAAGATTTATTAGGGCAGGAGGGGAGAGGTGAGGTGTGTGGCAGAGGCCCCAAAGACCTGGGGCAGAGGGATATAAAAGCCTATGGTGGTGGCTCCTTGGATCTGCTCTGACTGTGGAAATAAAGATGCCTGGAGCCTAGCAACAAGCAGCTCCACGGACCTCAGGTCTCTTCTTGGGGGCTTCTGCTGCGGGCCCACCCCCAACCCCAAGCATCTGTGCTTGCTACACTCTGCAGGTCCCTGAAGCCCACCCAGGCCTCCTCCCAACTCAGCAGTGAGCACCTGTGGCCTCACCAAGGTCCTGCCCACGAGAGGGCAGAGTCTTTGTCATGGATTTGAATGGGGACTGGAACAACCAAAAAGCAAAAGGGAGTGCATAAAGTCATCACAAAGAGGACATTCACACCGAAAAGGGCAGATGAGGCATGAGGGTGTGACCCTCTAATTGCTGCTTTGGTCAAATATGAAAAAATGGGCTTTGTGGCTCCCCCTAGAAACCTTAAAACAGAATCCTAATGTTTACAGGAACCAACAAAAACAAACAGAATACGAGAGGAGCACCCAGATGGAGAAAGGGCAACCCTCAGGTCAGCCACGGACCAATGGTGAGAAAACAAGGCTGAGGCCTTTGGCTGGGGTCACTGGTCTTAGGAACAGGCAAAAGGCAGGGAGTAAATGGGATGAATTCCATCTGCCCAGGGAAATGAGAAAGTCCAGAACATGGGAAGCTCATCAGTGCCATGGAGGGGAGAGAGCGGCAGCAGCAGCAGACAGGGAAAGCTCACACAGGGGACGGAGCAGTCCAGAAGCCACTAGCAGGTTCAGCTGACGCTCGGCAGGTTTCTGGCTGGTCCTTAGGCCAGAACCTGGGAAGGGGAGAGCAGGGGGCTTGGGGAAAGGGCCTCTGGCTCCCTAGTCTTCTCAGCCCATGGATTCCCCTGAGGAAAACATGGTCCTTCTTTGTGTAGTGGCACATGGGGGTCCCATCAAAGGCATAAACTGCCCAACACAGATAGGCTCATTCCAACAAGCAGAAAACCACAAGGTCAGGGCATGTACATTTGCTTTCACAATACTGGGGGAGGAAGGGTAAGGACATGAGGCTGATTATCCACAATCCTCACACTCTGCAAGCCAACCAACCAGCCAACCAAGCTTCCTGGAAGGGAAAAACACAAGAAACCACATTTACTGCCACGGAAATCTTTGTCAACACATCAACAAATTTCCAGCCCTTCCTTCAAAACCAACACAATATACACTTGTGTCTGTCAGAAGTTGCTTAGGTTTGATGCACTACAAATTAATTCTGTGTCAAAACCCCTCTCCTAGCCCGGCCACCACGTTTAACCGGGATTACATCATTAAGTATACTCAGTAGTTTACTTGTTTATCAACACCACACTTTTAGGGATTGCACAGCTCTCAATGCTGATGACATCAAGGCAGTGACAAGGGGAGGGAGGTGACACAGAACATTATCTGGAAGGCAGGAACAGGGGAAGCACAATGGCTCATACATCATTTTTTGGTAAACAACTACATTTCCAAATCGTGTGCCCAACAGCAAACATTACTGCCAACTTTCCCCGCTCCACCCCATGATACAACCTAGCCCTATTGGAAAACCTTTTACTTTCCAACATCTGTCAACATTTTAGCTAGTTAAACCAAACTATGTGATTTACAAAATAAAGACAGTAGTCAAAAGAAAGGCATTTACTGCCAAACACTGACTTCAGAAACTAGTTTTACAAACTCTAGCTTCCACTCTACTTCAAAACATACAGGATATTCTGGACAATTTATAAGGAACTAAATCTTACTTAACTGGTTTTATCCCACAAATAAATTATTCTCAGAATGAATTGAAAGAAATCAAATCCGTTTTCGGACATTTCACTTGTAAGATAGAAAGCCAGCCTTTATGATTCAATCATACTGTCAGCTGGACACTCCTTCACCCAACTCTGCCAGAACTCAGTAGGAGGCAAAAAACAAACATTAACTTCTTATAAAGTATGGCCTCTCACCATGAACAAAATATTGTCTTTATATACATCCATGGAAAGGAGAATCATAAGTTGGACTTGTCTTAGGAGAGAGAAAGGAAGGACTGGGGGGACAGATAAACACACTTCTCAAGTGGAATAGAGGAAACTTGTTTTGAACCCACCACCACCAATGCTGTGCATTAATAACATCAGTGTCAATCGCGGCTCTGCCTTCACACATCACATAATCTTGTGCTCCACATCTGATGAGAAAAAAACAGGTCTTGCCTTGTAACTACAACTGAAAGCAAGGGGCCTTTCAGCAAAATCTTCCCAAAACCTTGATTCACAACCCGAACCTCCTGCTGGTTGGTGGAACAAGACAGCAACGTAACCAATGGCCTTTGATAGAGAATAAACAAACTTCCCACCCAGCCTGCTTGGGACACTCTAAATCCATCCTTCCATGTGGCGGGCGCAGGAGCTGCCACAAGCTGAGCCTCTGCTGGTCTAGGTGGAAAGCACCACGAGAAGCAACGCAATGGAGGAGAAGAGGAGGGAAAGAGAGTTGGTGTGTGGGAATAAGGGCCAGGTCCCAGACCGATTCTTAATTAATTAGGATGTCGGAGAAGTCACCAAACCTCATTGAGTTCCAGTTTCCACAACTCTTTGCAATCTTTCTAGTCCTCAAACTTTCTGCTTTCTAGGAACCACCAGTGATACACAGATATCCTGGATAAGGAAATGGCCTAGGGCACTGAACCTCAAGGCTCACACTCAAAGCCCTGTCACCTACCAGCAGACAGAAGATTTCCCCAGCGGGGCAGGATGCGAGAGGCCATGAAGGGCTCGCAGGCCCTTCTCACAGCTCTGGTGTTTTTTTTTTTTTTTCCTTGAGATGGAGTCTTGCTGTGTTGCCCACGCTGGAGTGCAATGGCACAATCTCAGCTCACTGCAACCTCCACCTCTCGGTTCAAGCGATTCTCCTGCCTCAGCTTCCCGAGTAGCTGGGATTACAGGTGCATGCCACCACGCTTGGCTAATTTTTTATATCTTTAGTAGAGATGGGGTTTCACCATGTTGCCAGGCTGGTCTCGAACTCCTGACCTCATGATCTGCCCACCTCAGCCTCCCCCAAAGTGCTGGGATTACAGGCGTGAGCCACCATGTCCGGCTGCTCTGGTGGTTTTAACTTCGAGAGAGGAGGGGAGGGGAAGAAAGCCACCAAGCAATGAAGAGGCTCACTCTCAAAAGGAAATAGTGCCTCCAGTTCTAATCGGTCTTTATTTCTCACTTTACTGATTTCTCGAAGTGAAACAGCTATTTCAACCATTTTGCAAATATCAAAAAGGTCATTTGGCAGAAAAAAAAATCACTTTAAAAACCATTTGTTGTTACAGCCTAAGAAAGTCTATAAGGGCAGAGTCATTGCAGAATAAATAGCTACTACAGGCTCCTCTCAGGGTTGGGGGCAGTGAGGGGAAGGGAACGTGCTGGGTGGGGTAGTGGCAGCAGGGGCACCGTGGGGACTGCAGGTGGGCAACTCATGGGTACCATGCTGATTTAAATCCAACTCCTTGGCCTAGTTTTCAGGCATGAGGTCGTTTCCAAAATCTGCACTATAATCTTACAGGAAGAGAGGGCCAGGGAATACCACTGTGCTTCCATCTCCTTTCCCACACTGGAAATCCTTTACTGGGCTAATCCTTTTTTGAAAGGAAAACAAAAATTGTTTAACATTTTTTATTGTGTTAAAATAAAATTTTAAAACAAAATAAATATATGTAAGACAAAAATTTGCCATTTTAATCATTTTAAGGGTACAATTCAGTGGCATTAATTACATTCACAGAATGGTACAACTATCATCATCATCTATTTCCAAAAATTTTCATCACTCCAAATAGAAAATCTATCAATTATGGAATAATTCCCATTCCTCTCCACACTCTATCCCCATCCCCTGGTAAACTCAACTCTACTTTCTGTCACCATACATTTGCCCATTCCATATATTTCACACAACATAAAATCATACACTATTTGTCTTTTTGTGTCTGGCCTTGTTTTACTTGGCACGGTGTCTTCGAGGTTCATCTGTGTTGTGACATGGATCGAAATTCCCTCCCTTTTTATGGCTGAGTAATATTCCACTGTATGGTTCAAGCCCACTCTGTTAAGCCACTCACCTGTTGATGTACACTGGGTTGTTTCCGGATTTGGCTACTATGAACATTTACTTTCTTCTGCTTTTGTACCCACTCCCCAGAAACCAAGACCACAGCAAAGGAGCAGAGACCCTGGGGCAGGGGCTGTGTTGCTTTGAAAGGCAGAGTAACCACGGAATAAACAGCCACTGCAGGCTGTCTCCCTACACTGGTTCCTAAACCTACTTGTAAAGGATGCCTGCGGCACCTGGCTAGGTTTTGAAGTCAGGCCCCTTCCAACAGACTCTGATGTTTTTCCCTCTTGCTTCACTCCTCCTCTGTCAGGCTGAGAGAGGCGGCAGAGAGAATTGGGAAGGGCAGAGATGGGCCCAAATCCTGGCCTTTCCTCTTACCAGGCAGCGGATTTCAGTACTCTTTGAGTTTCCCCTCCCTGCCTCTACCATAGGGTGCCTACCTGCTCTCTGTAGGGGGTTGTGGCTGAGACAGCAGCACCTGTCACATCGGTGGCCCCAGCAACCCAAGCCCTGGTCCCTGTTCCCTTCAGGGCTGACTGGCTTCCACAGGAACTCACTTCACCGAACCTGTCATCTTTTTTGGCTCCATCTCAATGGCTACTGTATCGTACCTCCCCGCTGCTGACTTACACATTACCTGGTGGGGAGAAAGGCAACAGAACCCACCTGAGCAGTGGGTTTTGCCAAGTGAAATTTCACAAGAGTTCGATACCTGGGCACAAAGATGGAGTTGTGCAGGAAATTCTCAAAGACTTTGCGGTACTCAGCCTCCTCCTTCTCGGCCTGCTTCTCAGCTTCAGTTTTGGGGCAGGCGCAGCAAGGCCCTTTCTCTCCACCACACACCTCAGTCTTCGGGTTCTCTGTGACCTCCTCAATGTCAATGGTGCCGTCGGCATACTTCCTGATGGGGATTTTGTCTTCTCGGAAAAGAAAAGCCAAAACAAGAGTGGGAATGAAAGCCACTATACATGCTTGTGAAGAAAAATAATAGCTCTCAGCACCTTTAATCAAGAAGATAGCTGGTCTTGGCCAGATGCGGTGGCACAAGGCTATAATCCCAGCACTTTGGGAGGCTTTGGCGGGGGAATCACCTGAGGTCAGAAGTTTGAGACCAGCCTGGGCAACATGGTGAAACCCATCTCTACTAAAAATATAAAAAGTAGCCAGGCATGGTGGTGCATGCCTGTAACCCCAGCTACTCGGAAGGCTGAGGAATGAGAATTGCTTGAACCTGGGAAGCAGAAATTGCAGTGACCCCTGATTGTACCACTGCACTCCAGCCTGGGCAACAGATTGAGACTCTGTCTCACCAAAAAAAAAAAAGAAAAAAAAAGATAGCTGGTGTGTAATGGAGAACTACACTGTTATCTGATATGTGTAAATAGGGCCCAGGTACATTCAAACCACAGGAATGAACAGTCACACCCTCCGTCCAGGCCGCCGGTGCACCTTTACCTTTGGAGCAGTAATTGTGCCGGTAAAGGTAGCCGTCCTGAGGCTGCCGCTGCCAGCGCACAATGTAGTAACTCAGGTTGCCGTTGGGCAGAGAGGGAGGGTTCCACTTCACGATTAACTGAGAAGAGGAGTTCGATGCTGAAAGAACGTCCAAGGGAATGGAAGGAACTGCAAAGGGGAACAAAGAATATTCCAGAAAATGAAATGAACTTAAGATTCAGGCTATCAGATACTCTGTGCAAGCCAACAGGAAACTGTAAGTTTGACCTGGATAAGAAAATAACAATGAACAATGAAATACAAAGTGAAAAGTGAACCTTATTTTGAAATAGTACTACTTTAAATGCCAACATTTCCCTTTATAATTTATTTCCTCAGATAATCTCTGTGAAAACAAATATTACTGAATTGTAAATGGAAAAAGGCTGCGGGGGCACAAGCAGAGTTAGAAGAGACAATATGAAAATCTACAGCTAATTCAAACACCTGGTATTTCTCATTTATTACAACTGCCATTCTCCACAGCGCTGAACTCTGGCAGTTTCGACAACTGGTAAAATAGGCTGACTTGGATTTCATCTGAGATTCTGAATCTCTGATAAAAATGTCATGAAGTCAAATGGAAAGAGGGTAGTGGAAAGGGGGCTGGAGAGCCTGTGTGTGTGCAGGAGTGTGCATGCCCGTGTCACAGCTGTAACAGGGATGGGGAAGAGGCAATGCAAAGAACACGGAAGTCCGCCATTTCCACAAGCATCCTTCGGTACAATGAGTGAGGCATGACTCTGAAAAGCAGTCTAAAACTGCAAATGCATGGAAGCCTCATTTCAAGCAAAGGACTCTGTTACCAGCAGAATGAATGCTGATTATAGGCAAAGCATAGTTATCTGATCAAGGTTTACTTACGCTGACCCCTGAACCCAAACCCAGAGCTGAAGTGTGCATAAAGATCAAATGCATCCCAGAACCACTGAAATCTTGTCCTTATTGGGTCACAAAAAAGCACCAATGTTGACGGTTTTCCAAAGCGCAGGAGACACCTTCGCTGGATATCGCTTAAGCAACATGTTTGCCTAAGCCATTTTTCAAACTCGAAAAGGGTGGAGAGCTTGAGGGTGCTCCAGGTTATACAATACACACAAGGTTCTGAACATCTTTAAGGGATAATACTTTGGAAAAAGGTTATGACTAATACTAATGTTTTCAAAGAAAACATAACCACTTGATGCTCAGCCACTTTAGGGTTTCCAAAAATAAGTACTTCAAAAATAAACAGCTCATTCCTAGATACATTCTTATGATAGGTGTCACAAAAAAGCAGAGGCAGAGGACCAAGTTCTTGTCTGTTTCTGCTGCGTGTAAGGACAGAGGACAAAATGTCGTGAACTGACTCATTTGTACAGTGCCTGGTTTCCATCTTTGTGGAAAGGAAGCAGATTTCTTGAGAATCTGTCACAATAAGCAGATATTCCTATGTTTCCCAAATGCTACAGTGAATTGCTAGGCAGGGATTACTTCCAAATTTTAAGATGAAAAACTTACTCTGTTGCATTGAATCTCTGCTATACCAACCCACACCCAGGATCAGAAGCCTGTGCCAATTTCTTTTTAATAAGCACTTCACCCAGTGACATGACTGTGGCCACTTAACAGGGTCATGGAAATGGGGTAGGAGGGGAGGAAGAAGCAGGTGCACACAGCAAAAGGTTTTCCCCACCAGCATTTTCTTCTCACCCTCCTCTCTTGCCATTTAAACTCATTTTGTGCTTGCTTATGGGTATTTAAAAACATCTTACCCACTAAAATAATGGCTATTATCAAATAATGTTTATCAGTGCTATAGGCTGAATGTCTGTGCCCCCCACCAAAATTCACATGTCAAAATTTGAACCCCTAAGGTGATGGAATTAGGAGGTGTGGCCTTTGGGAGGTGATTGGGTCATGGGGGTGAAGCCCTCATGAATGGAATTCAGGCCCTTCTACGAGAGGCCCTGGAGAGTGCTCCTGCATCCCTGCCACCATGCAAGGACGCAACGAAAAGACAGCCATCTATGAGCCATGGAGTGGGCCCTCACTAGACACCAAACCTGCCAGCGCCTTGATCTTGCACTTTGTGGCTTCTGGAACTGTGAGAAATACATTTCTATTGCTTATAAGCCACCCAGGCTACGCTGTTTTTTTGTGACAGAAGCTCCAATGGACTAAAACAATCAGTGTCTTTAAAACTGAAGTGGATTTTCCTACTTCTAAACTAGCTTTTATATACTTGGAAAACATTTATGTTTGCTTTTATTGTTTCCAGATCTGGAGTTGAGAAATGAGGCGGTTTAGAACCTAAAGATAGAGGAAGGAGGAATATCATCATCAGTGAATACTTTGAATATCCACAACATACTACATCTGCAATCTTTCAACTTTTGTTGAACACTTTAGAACTCTACAGGCTCCAGAATGAAGATGGAAAACCAGTGAGCCACATGAATTAAGTGGAACACAGATCAGCATGGTTTCAGTTCCTGGAGGATTCAACATCAAAATAAACAAGAAAGAAGGGCAGCCGAAGATGGCTGTTTCCAGGCTGGGCCTTCCAAAGAAACCAGCCCAGCATTCTGGAGGACCTGGGCTCAAAGGCACAGAGCAGGAGAGAGATGATGGAAGATGGTACTGAGGCCAGAAAATGGCACGGAAGAGCCTAATGTGTTAGCAGTGGGAAAAAGAATATAACACAGTATTACGTATTGATAAGAAAGACAACAGGCATAGCTCACTGGTAACTCTACAATGACACCTTGTATAAGCAAGCCCAGTGAGCTTGTGAAGAAGTGTGGATGCTGGGGGCTTGTCTGGGCATGGATACCTGAAGCATTGGTGCGAATGTACAAGATCTCACTCTTGGCCCCACGGATATGGTCGTTCTCCACCATGGTGAGGGTCACAGCCTTGACGTAAACGGCGTACTGAGTCCAGGGCTTCAGCCCATGCAGTAAGATGCCGGGCTCCACGTCCTTGTTGGGCGGGAGGTCCACGTCCACCATGTTCCAGCTGTTGGAGCCGCAGGCATCCTGCCCATCATACTCCGTGACATTCTTAAAAGGTCTGAAAGACAATCAAGTTTAGAGAAAGTTTGGGGCTCTGACATCAAAATCCTCAAAAATCTTCCCCAGAGGCCCAGCACGTCACACTTTCTTTATTAATCAATTAGACTTTTATAGAAGAAGAAAATGAAGCGACTGGACTCTGGGCTTCCCCAGTCGTGCACTACAGAATTGAATGCTCTGCCTCAGGAAGAACCAGTTCAACAGTTACCAGGATTTGACAGTTACTGCTCCTTAAGAACAGATGTAAATACTATTTTTCTCTCTTCTGATTGCAGCATTTTTCCATCATTAAGAAAAAAACAAGCATAGTCAGTTAATGCAAATATCAGATATTGATAAAAGGTAACTTGGAGAAAAATGACTTTCCTACAGACAAACAGAAGTAGCTTCTAAAATTCAAATTGCTCATCAAAAATTCTGATGCTTAAGCATCTTATAATATTCAAATATTTAGTTTCCAGATTGCCTTAGAAACTAGCATCAAGTCCTTAGTGAAATTACCAGCTGACATTGCCAAAGCATTGGTGTGACTATCAAAGAGAATATAGTACTTTGCACAGATGCATGGTTGGGTAGATATTTTACATTTATCAGATAAAAGGACTGGACAGCTGCTGGTCACTGGCTTCTGAAACAAACATTAACAAAACCCTGTCTGTCACGATGGGAGATCATGAGGGGCTCCCCTATGTATGAACCCTGAAAGCCTAGTAATCCTAAGTACCCCATTTCTCATTCATAGGACCCCAGCTCTGGCAGGAGGAAAGAGTAAAAGATGCTGTCATAAGGTGCCTCTGGTTCCTGCTCTTTGGAAGCCATTCATTGGGAAAGAGAACTATGAGATTAAGATGGGACCTAGGAACGGGGATGGCTAAGTAGACCAGGGTAGCCACATGGATACAGGAGGCAAAGGAAAGAAGAGGGAGACCAAAGAGAGCTGCAGTAGGGAGGAATAACCGTCGGCTGCTTAGATGGGTGAATGTCATGTGATTGCACAAGAAAAGCTCCCAACAGAGTCCAGGAGAAGTCACAAAAAGCTCAAGACATGAAGGTTTTTCTCTCTCCACTTTCCTTCACTTGTTTGGAAGGCTCATGACCTAGAGCAGAGGGCCACAGCTTGGGAGAGGCACACACAGAGAGAGACAGGAATAAGATGATACAAGGGAGCCATGTGCCTGCAGGGTGTTCCTAGGGTAGGGCTAGTGGGTAAGGAGACTGAAACGATTATTTCAGTGAAGTCCCCCATCATCCTTTATGAGTCTGGACTGACCTAATTCTGGAAAAAACAAGCTTTGCCTACTCTGGGTTTATTTTATTCAAACATCTCTAATCACTCACTAAAGAATGACAGGCCTCAAGCTAACACTTTCCCATTGGTGGCTGTCACTGGCTGTGACTGACATCAAGGGGACAGCCCGAGAGGGTGCATGAGGATGAACTGGGGATGCTTGATGTGGCTCTCCCTGAAGACTCTGCTGACTCCCCATATTGAGCCAACCCACTCAAGGATCAAAAGACTGGCCCCTCCCCATTCATAGCCCTGTCAACAGAATGGCATCACCCAAAGCAGAAACTCACGCTTCCTTGTAGTAAACGGTGAAGCTGATGAGATCCCTGTAGTCAGGGGGCCGGTACCGGTGCCAGGTTATGATGATGCGATTCTTCCACGTGGTGGTGGAGGTGAAATGCAGGACGTCACTTTCACCTGGGGCACAGAGTACATCCGTGAGTGACAGAGATTCATGTGTCTCTGAAAAGCACCTGTCTTGCTCGGCACTGCTTTCCCCTTCCCCAAAGCTGGTTATATGTGCTAAGTTCCCTGCTGGGCTTCCTAAGTGGTTTTCTCGTTTTCCACTAAGAAATCATACGTTTCACTATGCAGAGCTCCAAGGGTTCCATCCTTTGTTTTAGGTCAATCAGTTGCACTGGCTACTTGCCCAGGGACTTGGACATGAACCTGGGTTTCCTAACCTGAAAACAAAGGGCAACTTCAGTGAACAAGGTGAACTTATCTTTCTTCTCCATCCCTAAGATCCTGGCTATGAAAGGGGACCTGGTAGGGTGAGGATGAGCCTTTAGGCTGCCCTGAATCTTCTTAGAGAGACGATGACACTTGTTCTGCAGTTGTGGATATCTGCCTGTTCCTGTACAACCACCAAACACAGGTAAGAGACCACAGGTGTGCCACAGAAAGGAACTTTTCTTGGTCTAAACTTGGTATCAAACTGGAAGGACACAGGAACTCCTGTGAGGCCTCCAGTGAGGGCTGACAAACAACAGGGGGCTGGATTAAGCAATGACAAGAAGATTTCACTTGACCAAGCCTAATGTGCTCTATGGGAAGTGGGCCTGGTTGGCAGGTATGGCAGGGAAGCTGTGCCAAGTCCCTCTCTTATTCCTTGGACCAAATTCAAAGTACGATAAGGACCAGGGAAAGACTGATGACTGCCTACCCTCATGGAGACCCAGAGCTCTCTGATGAGTTGTCCTTTTGCCCCCTTATCTGCCTGAATCCCACTACACACTCAAGAGGTGAAGCAGAGGGACTGAAGACAGTAAAAGAGCTAAGAAGTCTTTAGGGCAAAATGTGCACAACTGAGATCGGAAAATGTCACAGTTCCTGCTGAAGTGTTAGAAAGGAAACCATGATTTTTTTTTTCAAAAGAAAATAAATGGCTACTACATTTATGATCTGACAGGTCAGACTGGCTGACTCTAAGGAGAAAAGCACTCTGAAATGCTCTGATACATCCGATTTTACTACGGTCTGAACAGTGAGCAAGGCAGGGGCTTTGCAGGGACAGAGTGGGCAGGGGGAGGGAAGTGGCACTGGTCCTAAGCCTGCTGTTCAGCCCTAGGTCAGTCAGCATGCTTCCCTCTATGATCCCCCAGAGCAACAAGTATTGCCAGGTAAATCCAGACACCAGGAAAACAAGCCAAAGCCAAACACGTATCAGCTCTGATTTGCCTCCCCGCATGTACGTCTGCGTGCACACACGCACAAATCACCCTTAATCACACAAACTACTTTTTTTTTCTAATACCCTTCCCTTATTAAAAGCCAAAGGTGAAAAGACGATTTACTTTTATAACCCTGTCCAGCCAAAGAGAGCCACACATTCTCAGCAGCCATATTCTACACATGGTTAGATGAGAAAGGCGCTGCTGTATCTCTGATACGAGACCTTAAGTTTTATAACCAGTACAAGGCTATAATTATATTGTTCTAAATTTAAAAAGCGGTATCAACTCAGGGATGCAGGCTCACTCCATCTTTTTCACGTTGGGGTGGGAGAAACAAGGCAGCCGAGTGTAAGGGACAGGAAACCTGTGGCCCACAGCGGCTGTTCTTAGGGCAGAGCCGCCTCCACCTCACAGGCCTGTGCTTCCCTTCTGTGGGAGCGGGAGGATAGAGCTCACAGGGCTGGAGCACCCTGGCTCTTCCCTGAAAAATAATCAGACAGGGCATGGTGGCTCACACCTGTAATTCCAGCACTGTGGGAGGCTGAGGCAGGTGGATCATTTGAGGTCAAGAGTTTGAGACCAGCCTGGCCAACATGATGAAACCCCGTCTCTACAAAAAAATACAAAAATTAGCTGGGCATGGTGGCGGGTGTCATAATCTCAGCTACCCGGGAGGCTGAGGCATGAGAATCGCTTGAACCAAGGAGGCAGAGGTTACAATGAGCCAAGATCATGCCACTGCACTCCAGCTTGGGTGACAGAGTGAGACTCCATCTCAAAAAAAAAAAAAAAAAGAAGAAGAAGAAAAAGAAAAAGAAAAAGAAATAATCTAACTGTGCACCTGTGTATGAAAGGACATTTAATTGTGCATTCTGTAAGCAGCACTTTAAAGTTTGAGAGAGAACCTATTTATAAGTGTTTCACACACTCACAGAGATGTACAGAATTTGTAAATATGAATACATCACGTATCTGCCCACTACTGATTCTGAAGACATATAAGTAGCAGCAAAACGCTAGTGAAGATGGTCTAGTGGTCCCCCATGTGAAACAAGAAAGGGCCGCAGAGGAAAGTTGCCATCACACATGGGAGAAGGGTCTGCTGTTATCATGATGGTTTGGCCCACGGTGTTTTGGGTGCTGTCACTCACAGGAGGCTCTCTCCCCGTTGTTCCTGGTGTTTATGTCCCCTTTGCTTTGGCGCCCTTTAGTCCCCGTCACCTCCTCCATGCGGTAAATTTCCGAAACACACAATTTGGGATTGAAAGCAAAGTACATTTTCCCTGCTTTGATGGTCAGGTTGCGGTGGTCCCAGTCCCATAGTTGCTGCAAGTTCTGGTTGTCGAGGACGTAGAAGGAGTAATTCCTAGAAGCATAGAAATCAATGTTATGTTATGTTAGAGCACCTGCCCTTGGCCACAGTCTTCTCTAGCCTGCTGGCCACATAACATACGTCCTCTTTGCCACCTGCTCCACAATACATTTCCTTTGCCAATAAGAGATTTAGTTATTAACACTATAGGAGAACAGATAGTTGCTGTTAACAATGGCAACAACATGATTCAAGGACAATGTATCAAAATCGATAAGATGCTAATTAATTTTATGACCTCTATTACCATCAAATAATGCTTCTTGTATCAGAGGATGTTACTAGAATCATTCCCAAGAAATGCCTTTGGTTATTTTTCTCAGCCAAGTATGCACAACGTGCTTGAAAGCAATCCATGAGAGAACAGACATGCTCTGCTACCCAACCGGAACAGCTTACACATTTGCTCTAAAGTCTCCCATTATCCATGGAAGTAAATCCTGCCCATGCCCAATCGGCAGCATGATGGGATAGGAGACAGCATGTGACAGGGAGACAAACTTGTGGGGGGTCAACCCTGGGCCTTCTCCTTCCCTGATTCATCTTTCACTCTGAGAAGCCCCAGTTCCAGTCCCTGGAGGTGTGGGGGAGGAGGAAGAGCCACCAACAGGCAGTGCCCTTGGCGTCTCATCCAGGCAAGAGGACTTGGAATCCAATACAGTGGTTCTCCAAGTTTCGTGTGCACAAAGCTTGTTTGCGAAGTGGCTGGGCCCCACCCCCAGAGCTTCTGATTCAGCTGGGGTGGGCAAAGAATCTGCGTTTATCACAAGTGCCAGGTGGTGCTGACCCCTGCTGTGGTCCCTGGACCACACGTGGAGAACCAGCAATCTAGGAGAGGTTGAGTTTCAGTGAAGTGCTGGAGGACCAAAGCCCACCAAACCAGAAGTGGCTTCTGCCCCAGAGGGTGTACACACAAGTAGCGGATCCAACCAGCACAGGAAGCCGTTCTATCTGGCTACCCAGGTGGCAGGACAAGTCCATCCCCAGGGAGGCAAGAAAGCAGACAGCTATGGCTTGGGTCTAGAGAAAGATCCCTGCAGTGGGCCTTTCTCTCTGGCTTCCCCAGGAAGCCAGCGGACAATGCCAGGGCTGACAGTCTGAGTTCTCTGTGCTGATGGGCCTGATCCCCATGGACCATGAATCCTTCCTCTCCTCTTCCTGCTCTGCTTCTTACTAAGTTTAGGAATCAGTGCAGTACTTTGAGTGATTTCTAAGATCCACTCACAGATCTAATGTATAAACACACAAACGAAAAAGGACCCCAGCCCTCCCTACAGAGCCAGCATAGCCAGGTCAGAACAGAACCCCTAAGCCTTCCTCTGCCCTGGAGGCTACGTGCATTGGGGATCTCTCTGCATCTGGTAAGGGTCTTCATTTACACCCAAACCAGGACCTCTAACCAGCTGGTCAATCCTCAGCCTGATTCTCATTATGGTTACAATGCTGCCAAGCAGCCCTGTGACATTTTCCTGAACATTCACAAACAGAGGTCAGACCAGGAGGGAGTTCAGAGACTGGGACCCAGGACCAGAAATGACTGCACAGCCACATGCAGGTCCCTTAGTGCTATTTGTAGCCCTGTTTACTCACTCGTAGGACAATAAGGGGAAGGCACAGGTGACATCTAAGCTCCCTGTCTACTTTAAGAATGCCCAGAAGGAGTCACAGAGCTGCCATGGAATCCATCCTACAAGCCTGAAGCCCAACCCTTCCCTGAGCACTGGGCTCTCTGTTCACACAAGTGCTGGGGGTGGAGGTGGGAGTCCTGCCAGCACAGGGGTGCAGTGAACACACAAGTGAGTCGAAAGACAGCGCCTCTGACGCTAAGTCAGGCTCCTCACAAGCCCATCTTTAGGCCTCTGGACACATTAGTGGCTACCAAACTGGTAGCAAAAACTTGTGAGTCAACAATTCTTCCCTTTCAGTAAGGGCTCACTCCTGAACACATAGCTATCCTGGAAAAGCCGCGTAAGACATTGTCCAAATGATCTCAGATCTGGTCAATGCAACACAAGGCGTGTTTCCCGGGGAGCAGTGCTGGGATATGGCCCAGTTGGCTCTACTGCTGCCGGGGGTAGGCCCCATCCACACCTGCTCTTTCTCACAGCCAGGTTTCAGGTGACACTGCTGGAGGTCAGAAGGGCTCCATGCAGTCATACAACTGAAGGAGGGATGGCGTGAAAATGGATGTGTCCTATCATAAGCCCATTCTTGCTCATGGAGTTTCTCCAGCTCCAAAGGAGACTCTGCAGTGATGCATGCCCAAGCGTGGGGCTGCTTCCAGGTACCTGAGTTAGTGTTACAGGACAAAATATCCCTGCTGGTGAAGAAACCTCTAGGATGCCGGTAAGGACCAATTAATCAGGCCAAACTTCCATCTACACCCAGAACGAGGCCTCTTTTAGTAAACTAATTTCACTAGCAGGGAACAGAACCACACCAAAAATACCTTCTGAACAAAACATTCTTCTCCCCACGGGAGGAAGCATGAATTATAAATCAGGAATTTGACAAATGAATGGCAGGCACACTGAAATTCTGTGTATTTGATTAATCACTTTGAAAAGCAAGATTATCTTTTTACAGTAAACACAAACATTTTTTACAATCATTGAAGAGGCTGGGAGCCAGGATACCAATATCAATAAAACCCAGGCATTATGGAGCCTGTGGAAGCTAAAGAAAAATAAAAATAAAACCCTTGTCAAAATAATAATCAAGTCATTCATGAGCTGCCTGTCAATACTGTGCTTGTTATTCCAGCCGCAGCTTGGGGCAAGGCTCCCTGCTAAATTCCTTCCATGATTAGGTGAGAATTAAGAGAGGGTAAAAGGCAGAGACCTGTCTGCACATCTTTAAAATATGCATAAAGTTATCATTGTTTCCTAAAGGAAAAGACTACTTAAGTAAATAACTCAGTAAATGTGATTTCCATTGTTTCTAAGCTTACTGCCTTTACCTTCAAAGAATGCTTTTAAAAATTAGGGTTTTTTTTCTCGAGACAGGGTCTCACTCTGTCATCCAGGTTGGAGTGCAGAGGCGCAATGACAGATCACTGCAGCCTCAACCTCGCAGGCGTAGGCTACCCTCCTACCTCAGCCTCTCAAGTAGCTGGTACCATATGTATGCCCCACCATGCTTGGTTAATTTCTCTTTCTTTTTTTTTTTAAGAGCTGGTATCTCACTATGTTGCCCTGGCTGGTCTCAAACTCCTGGGCTCAAGCAATCCCTTGCCATGGTCTTCCAAAGTGCTGGGATTACAGGTGTGAGCCACCACACCTGACCAGTTATTTATTTTTCTTTAGCTTTCATATGCTCTGTGATATCCAGATTTTATTGATACTGGTATCCTGGTTCTCAGCCTTCTCTATGTTGTAAAAAATGTTTGTTTCTACACTTGGGTAGGCCCTGTCTCCCAATCTGTAGACCACACGGGGTGGCAACAGTTGGTTATCTTCCTGAGGACATCTTTATGTTATCTCTATCGATATTTGAGTGCTGCTTGAAGATAGCCCCAGGTACAGGGTTCAGAGCACTCCATCTGGGAATCCAAAGGTCAGGTCTGAGCCTCATCTCCAGCACTTACTGAGGAACAACTCTGGGCAAAAGATTTATTCAGCTCTCCCAGGCTGGAGTCTCTCAGCTGCAAACTGGGGGTGTCTTCCTTGCTTTTCTGGCTGAGGCCAGCTGGAAGAATTGGATGGGCTAAACATAAGAGGATACCGTGAGCTTTTAATCACCCCACAAAAGTGCAGGATGACCTGTGCTACTCTCTGAAGTGTAAAAGTCCCCTGGAACAAAGTCTCAGAACAGGAAGGTCCTGTGCCCTGATAAACGGAGCTGAACCTGAGGTCTCCAGCCTACAGAGGTAGGAAGGACAGTTTCCCCATTTCAGTACTTGCTGATATATTGGAAACAATTCTGCAATTATACAACCAATCATTCCAGTTCCTTTCTCAGAGGAGAAAACTGCCTCTTCACGGCTGTCTCTAGAGGGCATCAGAACCCAGGACACAGGCTGTCATCGGCAACAGAGCCATCTGCAACTGATAGAGTAGTTGGCCTTTTTTGCCTTTCTGCAGATGCTCCCACCAATTCATCTGCAAACGGGTTGGTTTATATCATGTCCACCCTCCCGCAAATCCAATATTTACATCAACCTTAGGGGTTCAGCAAGGGTGGGAATGTCTATCTAGGTGGAACCAGGCACCATACAGATACTCAGAAAATGTTTCCTCTTTGTTTTGTTAGGTGTTTCTTAAAAATAGCTTTACTTCTGAAGTATAATCTACCTATCAAATATTCACCCATCAGGCCGGGAGCGGTGGCTCACGCCTGTAATCCCAGCACTTTGGGAGGCCGAGGCGGGCGGATCATGAAGTCAGGAGATCGAGACCATCCTAGCCAACATGGTGAAACCCCATCTCCACTAAAAATACAAAAAATTAGCTGGGCATGGTGGTGGGCGCCTGTAGTCCCAGCTACTTGGAAGGCTGAGGCAGGAGAATGGCGTGAACCCAGGAGGTGGAGCTTGCAGTGAGCCAAGATAGCGCCACTGCACTTCAACCTGGGCAACACAGTGAGACTCCGTTTCAAAAAAAAAAGAGAAAAAAAAATTCACCCATCATTCCATGAGCTTCAGTAAATTTACACAACTGTCCACTACTCAGTTTCAGAACATTTCCATCACCCGAGAGTTCCCTCATTCCCATTGGTGGTCAATCTCCACCTCTTCCCCGCAGCCATCCCTGGTCTGCTTTCTGTCTCTATAGTTTTGCCTTTTCTGCAAATTACATACTAATGAGTCATACAATATGTAGCCTTTTGTGTCTGGATTTTTCCTTTTCACTTATCCTAATGTTTTAGAGGTTCACCCATGTCGTAACACGCGTCATACTTCACGTCTTTTTATTGTTGAGTAGTCAGTTGTCCTTTGTGCCACATTTTATTTATCCATTTATCTTTTTATCCATTCATCTGTTGATGAACATCTGACTGGTTTCCAGTGGGTCTTTTTCTTTAGCCTGGGGGTCAGGGGAGTCCCAGGAGGCTATTATGAGTAATACTGCTACCAAAATTCATACACAAGTCTTGTGTGGGCATGTTTTCATTTCTCTTGGGTGGATCCTGGAATTGCTGGGTCACAGGGTTGAGTGTATATTTTCCAAAAGTCCCAGGGAAATGTTAAAGAGCGGCCATGTTTCGGCCTTAGAGCTCCAAGAAGGTATTACAAAGCACTGTGTGTTGCAAAGTCAAGTGGTAGGAACAAAAGCATAGAAATGCCTATCTGCGAATGTCAATTCTTTTAACTCACCACCCTCCATCTACTTTTTCCTTCTTCTTTTCAAGGCAACAATCCTTGGTAGCACCAAAGAACGTGAAATTTTAACTCCTTAGTTACCTGATGCCATCAGGAAACAAGGTTGTCCAAAAAAGGGGATTTTCCAGACAGTGAAAATATTCTCTTATTTAAGAGCTTAAAAATTAACTATTTTATAAAAATCGTGTACATGTGGATTACAAAACCTGTTTCCTTTGTAAACAGCAGAGCGGCCTTGATTTTCTTAATGTCTAAGGTCATTACTCTAGAAATACACCCTAGTGGTGTCCTTGAGGAAACCATGACTATAGCTTTTGTCACTCGGTTGCAAAATCAGCTCACCCTGAGTGTGATATAGAAGTCAACAGGCTCTGAGTGAGGAATAAGAGCTCTGCTCTACGTAAAATGCTTGAATTCTCTGTTCTGGATGGCTCAGGAGACTTTTTGAGAGGGATCTCAGTGACATTTTGGAAAGTCAAGGTTGTCAGAGATGAAGGATCTCTGTATCTCGAATTGTTCTGTTCTCCATCAAAAACAAAAGGCTACAAAACTTTCATCCTATTGAACCAAATGGAAACATTTATGTTATCACTGACTGTAAAAGAAGTTCAAGAAGGCTGGGCGTGGTGGCTCAAGCCTGTAATCCCAGTACTTTGGGAGGCCAAGGCGGGTGGATCACAAGGTCAGGAGTTCGAGAACAGCCTGACCAACATGGTGAAAGCCCGTCTCTACTAAAAGTACAAAAATAAGCCAGGCGTGGTAGTGCATGCCAGTAATTCCAGCTACTCAGGAGGCTGAGGCAGGAGAATTGCTTGAACCCAGGAAGCAGAGGTGCAGTGAGCCGAGACAGTGCCACTACACTCCAGCCTAGGCAACAGAGCAAGATTTCATCTCAAAAAAAAAAGAAAAAAGAAAAAAGAAAAAGTTTAAGAAAATAGTGTGACACGTGTAACAACATGGATGAACCTCTAAAACATTAGGCAGCAGTGTGAGGGGAAAATACTTAGGAAAAAAACCGTCAAAGTGCTTTGTGATATGCACATGGAAAGAAATGAAGGGATAAAGCACTGGTTTCCAATCTTTGCTCCCTGCTGAAGTGCCTAGGGATCTTTAGACAAGCACTGATTCCTGGATCCTGATCCCAAACACTCCTATTGAATTGGGGTGGGGGTGCAACTTGGACATCAGGATTTCTCAACCCCACCCCTGCCCCCACCCCCAGTGATTCCATAATGTGTAGCAAAGTTTGAGAAACACTGAGATAAAAGTTATCTTGGCTTAAACCAAAAGCATATCGAAATAAAAATTTCAGCTCTGCTAACACTCTTCTATTCAAAAGCCTTGAATATGTTCCATGGTCTACCTAAATTATAACCCTTTATACCTGGGTGCAAAACATCTTACGTAACTCTAGTACCACCCACCTCTCCAGCGTTAGTTGCCCAACAGGCCCCAGGATGCCCCAACTTGTTGCCTTTGCTCCTGCCACCCTACCTCGAATTGCCTTTCTTCACTTCAATCCTCTGCTTTCCTCAAGTTTTTCCCGAACGCCTTCAAGGCCCATCTCAAATGCCACCTCGTCAGAAGCCTGTCTGATCTTCTCAGGTATCTGGCTCTTCTCCATGCCTAGGGCACATTTCTCTCTTTCCCTTGTAACACTGTGCGAGTTCTGCTTTGCACTGCTGATGTTTATCTGTCTATCATATCCTGTCCTTCTCTTTCTTGCTCTGACTCTTCCCTTCTTGCAGAAGAAGTGAGGGCAGCCAGTGAAGGGGCCAGACCTGACTCTGTCCCTGAGTCTAAGGAGAAATGAACAGCTGAGGTGTTGCTAGTGGTCTCAACACCTGAAGCAAACAGAGCTCTTGGGGAGCTCATCATCGTGAGGACGGGCTATACCTTTGTGGTCATGTGCCAGGAAGACAGGGTGAGAGAAAAGAGCTCCCATCGAGAGGTGAAAGATTCTTAAGAGCCCTAGCTCAAAAGAGAGCCTCTTAGAAGCAGCACACAGGAATGAAAGGCTGGAGCCGGCATCCTTGTTGCTGCAGGGCTACTGGGGAGCAGCAGCAGCAGGGAAAACCCAGGGCCCACTTGCCCTCCCCTGCATCTAAAATGGTAAGAGCAGGCCAGGGGCCCAGGCTTACCTGGGAAGCCTCGCAAACACCTGAGCATGTATCCTTAAAAGATTTTGCTGATACTTCAGGTTTTATGCAAGTTTCAGATAATGAGAAAGACATCATAAATATTCTTGCAAATAAAAATCAGGCTTTAATTTCTAGCTACATTTAAGTGCACAATACTTAGTTAACACTCCATGAAAAGGTTAATTTCCTAATAGAAATTAAACTCTCCTCTCAGCATTCACCTTTATGTCTATCATTTGCTTAGTCTAGGAAAAAAAAAAGGTGTATCGTTAAGCAACAGGAAAATCTGACAGCTACTAATCTGCTAAAGAAAAAAGAGCTCACAAATATCCAGGATTCCAGAAACACAAACCTACTTAGAAAAAAAAAAAAGGCGGATAAAAAATTCATTTTAAAATTTAATACAATGAACAATGATCATCACCTTAAATTGGTAGGACCTCAGCTTGCCAGATAAGTGACTGAGGAGTCTGGGGCTGGGCGCAGTGGCAGCCTCCTTCGATTTGCAATGAGAAAGAAGTTTTTCAAGGATTGGTGTTCCCAGTGGGGAGGACACTGTGCTTTTCAAGGATGGAATGAAGAGCTGCCCGCTCTCGTTAGCTCTATCAGATGATGGAATTTTAAGAATTTAAGACTGACCAAGAGTTAGTCTGAGAAAAACAGGGAGGCTGTAAAGAAACCCTTATGCAGTAACTTTATCCAGTTGGGGCAGATAAATCAGCAAGGACAACCTTTCCCATGACCTTCTCGCCTCTTTTTTTCCTAAATTATTTTCCCAAATTCTCTTTAGAAGGAATTCACTCCTTAATTGATAACTCCTTTTATTTTGAAGCATTTGCTTAAAGCCAGGCAACAGTCATACTTAAAAGGGAGGGTTTAAAGAGAAAAGTACACATGCAAAGGTACACATAGGCTGACGGCTGGAAAGCAATTGTGCATGCAATAAGCACCAGCTTTTATCCTCCAGTGAAAAGCCCATGATTATTTTAAAACCCCTATCACAAAGCACGTCTGTGCCAAGGCAAAAATTCTATCAATAGTGCAAATCCTGTAAACTAATCAATAAAAACAATCTTGTGAATCTGGATTTCTTTATAACAAAATGAACTGCCCATGCTCCTCTGCTGCTCTCACTTCCAATATCTTAAGAGATGGAGTAGTTGTGCATAGTAGAGTACAGCATCCTGAGGCAGATGAGGGTTGTGCGAATGATTTCACAGGGAGGTGAGCACTCCAGATCAACTGGCTGTCAGTCTTGGCAGAAAAGCCCCAAGAACACCAAGTCTGCTCCAATTCTGCCGTCTCACTGGTCACAGTCAGACATGCAACTCTTGACTGACGAGGCAAAATCGAGTAAGGGGGAAAACATCTGTTTTCCAAAACAGCAAGAACGGAGAATCATGACTCTACCCAACACCTACTCGAGCAGCACAGGCAATACTGCGGCTTCTTCCTTTCTTCTATTTAACAAGGCAGGGAGGGCTCTTACCTCAGCAACAGTTTTACAAGTATGCTGCTTATTTTGTAATAGGAGAACATCAGCTCATGAAATTTGGGGCACTTACCCTTCTAGCTGCTCCTCTCCTAAGATGAGGCGAAGGTTTTTTAGGAAGGACAAGGAGACCAAGGCATGGGAATGGCGGATCTTCACGTAGCCCGTCACCACCTCGATGAGCCCCATGAAGTTCTCCAGTTCTGAAGCAATGTTATCTACATTGAAAGGGGATCGTGTCACTGTGTGCTCACTTGGTGTAAGGGTGACATACTTGGATTCTTACAAACACAAGTGAGAACAATTCAATGGCAGGTGCCCCCTGAGATGCTCAGGCTCCCAGCACAGGACTGGCCATTCCCGGACAAAAGCACGCTTCCCTGGCTTGACTCTCAACAACCACTCCTGGAATGAGGCCTCCCAGGCAGGGGAAGGCAAGTTTCTAAGAGGTTGGGGGTACTGCAGCTCTCAAGCTGATCATAAATACCAGACTGGCAATTAGCTAAGGCTGACAAATGTAGGGAACGTCTTTTAATATGCTCTGTCAACAGACAGTATGGCCTCCACAGTACAAGGGCATGACTAAATCAACAACATTTTCTCCATCTCATTCAGAACTGCCTTTGCTGCCTTTCTAATTCCTAAGATACAGGAATCTATATTTAAAGGTTCCATTTTACTAAGACTAGAAGAAAATATACCAAAATGTTAACAACGGCTATCTATGAGGGATTTTTAAAAATTCATTTCTGCATTGCTAAGTTTTCTATAATATTTACGTATTGCTTTTGGAACTAGAAAATAGTTGGAAAAATAGTTGCTAATACAGATGTACAAACATAATATGCAAACAACAGGTTTCCTTTCATCTTGTTTAGTCTACCCTTTCCCCTAGTAAATAAAAACCAATTTTCAGTTCAACTAACGCTAAAATTTTAATAAAGACCATAATGAACTGGGTGTGGTTCAATTAATGGGATTTTACTGTGTATAATTTATGAAGACATATTTAATAAAAGGCTCTATTTTGCTTTGAGTTGATACAAATAAAATAAGGGTACTAAAGGATAAAGCCCTACATCTAATTTAACAGCTTTCCAAGAAAAATTAAAGGGAAATTTAAGTTGAAAAGATGAGAGCTTGTGTGCAGTTGATGTTTTAAGGAAGAGATCCTGAATTTTAAATGTGGGGCAGGAAGCATGCCTTAGTCAAGATCAGGAAATTTCCCCTATAATGAGATGTCCCATCATCCTAAATCCAATCTATTTCCTGCAATGGACATAAACCGGAAGACACACTTCATCATCATGCATAAATATGCACCAATTCCTTCGTAAAATGATACTTCTCCATGGATTTAATTCACAGATTGAAATTTTATCTTCAGAGGAAGATAAAAAAGTTTAGGCACTCAAAAGGTATGTTCTAGGGATAAGCAAATTAAAAGTAAATGAGAAAATGCAGACACAGCCAAAAGAATTAAACTTCAGAAGTACCATGAGAGCAGGGAAGCCCTAGTTGTGGGGAACAGAGTTACCTTCATCATGGAGGACTGAGAGTGGGTATATTGTGAACAACAGCAAGGGATATCAACAAAGTCGGAAGAAATAAGCAAAAACTTGTTTCTGTCCTTTCTAAACCTTAAGAAAACAGTTTATTCATTTAACAAATATTAAGGAAAAGCAAATTCTCAAAATACATTATTTTTCCTCTCAAACTGTAAAAAAAAAAATTCTTCATAAAAGGATTTTCCCCCCAAAATTCCTTTCAACTTGAAAGTCTTTTTACAGTATTTATTCTAGCTTATAAAACTATCAGTACCTTGAACAAGTGGTCCCAGTAGCAGAGAATTTAAGGCACCATTACTAGAAGCCCTTGGCAATGAAAAAATCACAAGTGAAAAGATTTTTAAAATTATCCAGGCATGGTAGGGTGTGCCTGTAGTCCCAGCAATGTGGGAGGCTGAGTAGAAGGATTGTTTGAGACCAGGAGTTCCAGGTTACAGTGAGCTATGATTGTGCCATTGCACTCCAGCCTGGGTGACACAGTGAGACTCTGTCTCAAAACAAAACAAAGAAACAAACACACAAAAAAACAAAGAAGTGACGAGATCGCAGGCTAAGTCAGTGGGAAATCCTTTGCACAAATCCAACTTAGAAGCAACTTACCAGGAATGCCATCTACTGCAAATATAGGTCATTGTACCGAGGTGAGACTGAAACTTTACGTACACAATGACACATACTTGTATCCTTTTGTCTCTCACAAGTAAATTTGGCAATCTAGCATTCTTTTGGACTTCATAAAAGTTTAACGTGATATCACTAAACTTCCCTTTGCTCAGTCTTCTCAGTAAATTCAAGTAACGATCACTCTTTAGACTTGAAAGATGTGTGGATTTGGCTACAGCTGGAGTCTGCTGAGTCACACCTCTGATCCAATGGTCTCTTCTGGGGTTTGTATGTGTCAGGGCTTGCCTCTCCTATGCAAGATGTGACTAACAAAAAGATGAGCGATGACCCTCTTTACAGGAATAAATGATGTGCCAATGGCTAAAAAACAGATTGCCTTTCAATCTGTTTTTTATCTTTCAGGGAAACTCAAAGAAGAGACGTCATGCATGAGGCTTACACACCATGTTGTTTATCTAAGCCCATATTTTAGTGTTGACTCAGGGACAGGAGCATGAAAAGCATCAACAAAAGAAAACCATGAGATCTAGCCATTTTTTCAGTGGGATGAAATACTTACTCCCCCGTCGGATGTTAATGAGCAAATTGCCCTTGAAGATGGTGCATCCTTGGAGCATCTGAGCAGAAGTAACAGAATCAATGGTCTTTGTTTTCTTTTCTTCCTCACAGACCTTGGGGCAAGGACCTTCACAAGGGATGCAGTACATGCTGTTGAAGAAAAAAAAAAAAATCAAAAACACAGATAATTGAGTCTGTCTTCTTGCATTAAAAAAGTCATAAGGATATGCTTTTTATTGTTATTACAGCATGCATTAGAAAAAGCAACTGTTTTGAAGTGTTCGTGTGGTCACATGGTATATCATTCCCAAGCCCACCCAAGATAAGCCACTCACATTGCAACCAAAAGGAGAAAGAGCCTACAAAGGAAGAGCGTGTTGCTTGCTTCCAGACAAAATACATGATGCATCCTCAAGGCATTTGTGTATCATAGCCTGTTGACTGATGAGCCAGCTGGTTCCATGTGGGAGAGATAGTGTTGCAGAAAGGAAGCTCTGGGGGTTCTCTGGAGGAACACAGAGCTGCTTTCTGATATTGTGACCCTGGCCTGTGTACCTGGAGGAGTAGCTAGGAGAGAAGACAGAGACAGCAAAGGGACTGTAGTGTCTCTGCCTAACAGTAGTCCAGCTCCTGCAGTCAGTGTCTCAGGGAAGCCCAGTGACGGATGCCAAAAGGCATGTGGTACAGCGCAGATCCATTATTTTCTTGCTAAAGCACAACTGAAATTATTTCTTGACAGTGTTTTGCAGAAACTTGTAAACTGATCCAAATGTTGTTTTCGCTGCATACACAATAAAAGCAAGGGGTTTCCATTACGTTGTAATGAGCTCTTATTTCAAATGCTATCCTGAACATGGCACAAACCACCAAGAGTCAGGGACAAGAAAGACTGGCACTTTTCCTGCTTACCTGCCGTTATTTACGAAATAGCAGACAAAACGCTAACCTAGCAGCTGAACCTTTGGGATCTATAGTTATATATAGAACAAGGGTCAGAAAGTTGAATTGATTTCCAAACAAGACAAATGATACGACCTTTTGCGACGTGTGTGTTAACAGGATGGTAAGTTGGGGAGCCATTACATGTACATTATTGTTCTTAAATCATCTCTCAAATTTCATGAAGTAAAAACATTCAAGAAAAACAGTGTAAATTATAGCTCTTTTTATTAATGTCCCTTCCCCCTATCTATGAAGGTTATTTTGTATCTAAGACAAAGATGTAGGGTTCTGTTTTGTTTAAAAGCTAATAGGTAAACAAAACTTCTCTGGTATTTTCCTATTGCGTGTTTGGGAGAATGGGGATCATGGCTTCCAGAAGGCTCCTGCAGGAACTGGACTCACCCACAGATGGGGAGTCCTTCCTCTACCATTGCACTCACCATTCTCATTTCTAGCCTGGGTTGGGGGCTTACCTTCAGCACTTTTTTACTTGGTCTTCTGTTGTTTCTAATTTATCTACATACCCTATAAACTCCCACTCTCCCTTTAAAAAAACATTTTATTTTAAAATAATTATAGAGTCACAAAAAGTTGCAAAGATTTACAAAGTTACAGAGAGATCCCACATAGCCTTCATCCAGTTTCCTCCAATGGTCACTACATCTTACATCATGATAATGCAGTATCAAACCTGGAAATTAACTGTGTGTGTGTGTGTGTGTGTGTGTGCACGCACGTGCCCGCATGGTGCTCTGTCACTGATCACTTGTGTAGATTTGTGTAATCACTACAATCAAGATACAGAACTGTTCCATCACCACAGAGCTCTCCCTGATGCTACCTGTTCATACTCACTGCCCTGCTCAACCTAGTCCCCAATGTCCCTAAACCTGGCAACCACGTATCTGTTTTCCATCTCTATAATCTGTCTTTTTTTTTTGAGACAGGGTCTCACTCTGTCGCCTAGGCTAGAGTGCAGTAGCATGATCTCAGCTCACGATAACCTCCACCTCCTGGCGGTTCAAGTGATTCTCCTGCCTCAGCCTCTGGAGTAGCTGAAACTACAGGTTTGCACCACCATGCCTGGCTTCTATATTTTTTTTTTTGAGACAAGAATCTCACTCTGTCACCCAGGGTGGAGTACAGTGGCGCAATCTTGGTTCACTGCAACCTCAGCCCTTCTGGGTTCAAGTGATTCTCCTGCCTCAGCCTCCTGAGTAGCTGGGATTACAGAGGCGGGTCACCACGCCCAGCTAATTTTTGTATTTTTAGTAGAGATGGGGTTTCACCAAGTTGGCCTCCTGACCTCAAGCAATCTGCCCACCTCAGCCTCCCAAGGTGCTGAGATAGGTTATGAGCCACTGTGTCTGGTCAAACTTTGTATTTTTAGTAGAGACAGGGTTTCACTATGTTGGCCAGGCTGGTCTCGAACTCCTGACCTCAGGTTATCCACCCACCTCAGCCTCCCAAAGTGCTGGGCTCACAGGCGTGAGCCACCTCGCCCGGCTATAATCTGTCATTTTGAGGATGTTGTATAAATGGAATTATACAGTACGTGATCTTCTGAGGTTGGCTTTTTCACAGAGCATAACGTTCTTGAGATCCATCCAAGCAGTGTACTTCAATGGTTTGTTCCTTTTTACTGCTGAGTAATAATATTCCATGGTGCGGATGTCCCACAGTTTAACTAATTACCTATCATAGGACATCTGAGTGATTTCCAGTTTGGGGTTATTACAAATAAAGCTGCTACGGACGATGGTGTACATGTTTTTGTGTTGACATAAATTTCATTTCTCTGGGATAAATATCCATGGTTACAACTGCTGGGTTGTAACGTAAGTGTCTGTTTAGTTTATCTCCATCTTTCACTCAAATAGAAAAATCTGAAGCTGGGTACAGTGGCTCACATCTGTAATCCCAGCACTTTGGGAGGCTGAGGCAGCAGGATCACTTGAGCCCAGGAATTTGAGGCTGCAGTGAGCTATGATAGTGCCACTGCACTCCAGCCTGGGCGACACAGCCAGTCTATCAAAGAGAAAAGAAAAGGGGGAAAAAAAAAGGAAACAATCGTCTTTGGTAAAAAGTCTAGGAATCATCGGGCACTTAAAAAATGTTTTTCTAAGAAATGTTTTGATAACATGTTTATAGATTAAGCTTCCTCAAATCCATTATGGTATAGAGAAGGTATAAACAAGATAAAAAAATAAATATTTTAAAGTAATTGTTAAGTAAGCCTCAAAGGCAGAGAGAAGGGAATTTATTATTCTTTATGGTGTTTTATTTTTAAACAAAAAGGTAGATGTATAGTTTTGAATGGACTGTAAGAATGAATAGGGGAAATAATGGCTCAATTCTCTGAAGAGTGTGCTAGAGCGGAAGAAACAACACTGTCAAATGGACAGCATTCCCACTTTGCCACAACTCTGGTGGCTGCAGAATGACCAAAGGCCTCCAAATGTCATTCAGAAAATGTATTCACAAAACAAAGATGATAGCATACTGAGTTCATGGACAAGCTACCGCTCCCCTAACCCCACCCCAAGGAGCAAGGTGATGTCTGAATAGTGGCTGAGCCTCAACTTGGTTCCAGGCACTGCCCCTGGGCCCGAGGTGTGCACCAGTAAAGGCCCTTTTACACTCAAAGGCTGCCAACAAAATGTGAGTACAATGCGGTAGACTGATTCTGGACATAATATGTATCCTCTGCAGCTCACTGAAGTCCTTGGCCTATTTATCATTTTAAAGTATTCAGAGTAATTTTGTTCTTCTTGTTACTATCCTAATGGTTATACAAATCATAAGAGGCAGAAAGTTGCTCTACATCTAATACTATAAAAGAAAATGAGTATTATCTTTGATTTGAAGGTAAACCTACAGTAGAAGCTGCATCTCCAAATAATACACTAGAAAAAGAACCCCTTTATAAACACTTGCTCGATATACTTTATAGAAATAAACTGCAGCAAAAATTATATTTAAAATTAACATCTACTTTTCGAATGATAAATGATATTTATTTATTTATTTTTTTTGAGACGGAGTCTCACTTTGTTGCCCAGGCTGGAGTACAGCGGCGCGATCTCGGCTCACTGCAAGCTTTGCCTCCCGAGTTCATGCCATTCTCCTGCCTTAGCCTCCCGAGTAGCTGGGACTACAGGCACCCGCCACCAGGCCTGGCTAATTTTTTGTATTTTTAATAGAGACGGGGTTTCACCCTGTTAGCCAGGATGGTCTCTATCTCCTGACCTCACTTCGTGATCCGCCTGCCTCGGCCTCCCAAAGTGCTGGGAGTACAGGCGGGAGCCACCACACCTGGCCGATATTTTTATATTTGTAGAATAGATTTTGACAGACTCAGAAAGACAGGCCCCCTGGTGCTAATCACGAAGAAGGCATTTTGTCCACTAAAACAGCACTTTCCTAAAAGTCCTTTTTTTTTTGAGACAGAGTCTCTGTTGCCTGTGCTGGAATGCAGTAAGGTGATTTTGGCTTATTTCAGCCTTGACCTCAAGGGCTCAGGTGATCCTCCCACTTCCAACTCCCGAGTAGCTGAGACTACAGGTGTGTGCCAACACGCCCAGCTAATTTTTGTATCTTTTGTACAGATGGGGTTTGCATGTTGCCCAGGCTGATCTTGAACCCATGGGCTCAAGGGTTCTGCCTACCTCGGCCTCCCAAAGTGCTGGGATTACAGGGGTGAGCCCCTAAAAGTTCTTTACTCTGCTCCAGGAAAGGGAACAGCAACCTCAAATCTCCAATCTTCTTTTGCTTTCAAAATTGTAATTCCCACATTTCTAAACAATGCTAGCATCTTATTTTCAAAAGCATAAACCCAATCTTCTTTTGCTTTCAAAGTTATAGTTACCGCATTTCTAAACAATGTTAGCATCTTATTTTCAAAAGCATAAACCAATGACAAATTTGTAGAAGTCCAGTTGACATGTACAAAAGGGATGGCATTTGTTATAAGAAACTCCATTTTTTTTTTTTTTTTTTGGAGACAGAGTCTCGCTCTGTCGCCCAGGATGGAATGAAGTGGTGTGATCTTGGCTCACTGCAACCTCTGCCTCCCAGGTTCAAGCAATTCTCCTGCCTCGGCCTCCCGAGTAGCTGGGACTACAGGCACGTCCCACCATACCCGGCTAATTTCTGTATTTTTAGTAGAGACAGGGTTTCACCACGTTGGCCAGGCTGGTCTCAAACTCTGACCTCAGGTGATCCATGCACCTCAGCCTCCCAAAGTGTTGAGATTACAGGCGTGAGCCACGTGCCCGGCCATAAGGAAATTCTTTGCTTCCCAAGTGAAGTCTCAAAGTTCAGGAAGGAAAATGAAGGACATGATGAGCACTGTGGGAGGGTCAAGGTAGAGGGGGATGAGAGGAAGGAAGTGTTGATGGGAAAATGTTGCTTATTTTAAGCTACTGCTTACTCTGAGCTGCTGCTAGCTCTTGCACTAAGATGTTTAGGTCTGCTTGCTGGTCTCAAGGATGGTGGTGGGGGCTTGGCCTGTCTTTTCTCTTGCACTTCCAAAGCCTCACCTGGCTAGCAACACCTAGACTAGGAAAATCTAAAACTATAGTCCCGTCTTAGATGCCAGCTTGGCAAGTACCCAGAGAGACCATGAACTCTGGGTATTGAAACCAGCAAGTACTTAATTTCAAATGGCCAGGCAGTATGCACTTAAAAAATAAAACAAACTGGTGAGGGGGGCCAGTAAGCCATGCCAATTGTTCCCAAAATCTCACCAAACATTTAAGGTAAGCCAGCCCTCTCAAACTGACCCACCTCAGTTAACTTCCTGAGGGCTGCACCCAGATGAAACAACTGACAGTCTACTTTTCTGTGCCAGGGTGGCGGGTGGAGTGGGGGCGGGTAGTGACCACAGGTGTGGCCACGACTGACCTCTGGCTGCCGTTGCGGATGAAGCCTGAGGGGCACTCCTGCATGCACTCGCCGTCGTGGATCACGAAACCCTCGGAGTCGCTGCTCTCGGCGCTGAGGATGTTGGCGCAGAAGTCACGGTCCACACAGCGCCAGCCCTCAAACCTGTAGGTGTTGGGCGGGCAGGCAGGCACGCAGACACCGGCGTAGTAGTAGTGGCGGCAAGCTACACAGGCCGTGTCGTTGTCAGGCGCGCTGCAGCTGCCCAGGCACTCGGGGTGGCAGCACTCGTTGTTCTCGGTGCATGCCCTCTTCCCACAGGCACTCGGGCACACTGTGGAGACAGAGGAGAGATGGAGGTGAGACGGGGCAGGGGTGGCACCGCCTTCTCTGGGCCTGGCCAGCATCCTTTTGCGTCATTCACTGCTACCACCAGCACCAGATCGCTCACTGAGGAGACAATACAAAAACACACTACGAAATCCTCTCCCCAGCCACTTAGACCTGCAGAGAGTAGATATATTTAAAGTTCAGCCTGTCCTAGGAACTCCTTGTTTGGTCTGGGACAAACCATTAGCTTCGGTGATCCTGATCCTCTCCCTTCCCATCTGTAAAATGAGGGAGATAATATCCACTTTTGAAGGTTGCCTCAGGCGTGGGTGAGCCAGTGGAAGCCCTACAGGAACCCTATGGTTCATTAGTAATTTAAAAGGCATTGTGCTATGCTCACTTTGCATTTCAAATATGTTCCTTACTGAAAACTCTTTTAAAGCCTTAGTGTGTAGAAATGCTTATTTTGAAAATGATTAAACTACACTCTATAGTAAAGATGATAGCATTCAAAATGACTTCAGGAAAATTTCTGTTGGCTTAATGATATCAAAGGTGTTACCCCAAATAAGCCATGATATCCTAACCTGTAAGATGACCAAGAAGTCACCATGTCTGAGGGTCATTCTCAAGTCCAAGAACATTCGTTTGTTACAGGAAAGGGGTCCTGACCCAGATCCCAAGAGAGGGTTCTTGGATTTTACTCAAGAATAATTCAGGGTGAGTCTATAAACTGAAAGCAAGTTGATTAGGAAAGTAAAGGAACAGAAGAACCAGGACAGAGCGGTTGCCCATTTTTATGGTTATTTCTTGATGATATGCTAAACAAGGGGTGGATTATTCATACCTCCCCTTTTTAGACCATATAGGGTAACTCCCTGATGTTGCTATGGCATCTGTAAACACTCATGGTGCTGGTGGGAGTGCAGCAGTGAGGACGACCACAGGTCACTCTCGTCACCATCTTGGTTTTGGTGAGTTTGGGCCGGCTTCTTTACCGCAACTGTTAGATCAGCAAGGTCTTTATGACCTGTATTTTGTGCTGACCTTTAATCTCATCCTGTTACTTAGAATGCCTTAACCATCTGGAATTCGGCCCCATTTTACCTAGCTCCTATTCAAGATGGAGTTGCTCTGGTTTCAATGCCTCTGACAGGTGGGTGAGTAGTATCTCTGAGCCCACGGAACCACAGGATATTAGAAGCCATTTCCTCTAAGCCTCTTTGTGTGCTAAAGTTAAATCAGTGTCTAATAACCACAGATCCATGTGTACATCCCAAATAGATGAGCTGGCATTTATTTCCATAACAATTCTGTCATGATCACACTCTGTGGGCTGTTAGTCTTACTTGTAAATTAAGTATAAATCAACAAAATATGAAATCTGGTTTGCATTATACATTTCCTACTTTATCCTCAAATTGGAAAACAATACAAAATTATTTAAATGTGTATGTTTTTGACTCTGACCTGCAATACTGAGTGGAGATTCTAGAATTCGTTTTTTCTTGTAATAAAAATACATGATGAAAAAAATCAGAGATCACAAACAAGAGAATACAGAGAACGAGTAAGTCCATGTACCCACAAGTGACCCCTTTATTAATATCTTCATGCAGACCTTCCCTGGTTCTTTCTTATGTATGTACATGGACATATAAATACAAGTATCTATAAAAAGGACAAGCCATTCTGAAAGCTTTTTTTTTTTGGCACAAAAGGTTGTGAATTCCACAAACATTTAACAGCAGTACTACATCCCATTGTAGAATGTATCGTAAGTTACACCTGTTCCCAACTATAAGATATTTCCTTTACTTTTTATTATTGCAATCAGCAAAGCAATCTTCATGAGCACCCTTAACATTTCGTTCGGACCAATTTCCAGAATTCATCTTGTTGGGTTAAACTGTCCTCTAGAAAGTTTGTACCAGTTTATATACCCACTAGTTGCCTCCAAGAGTTCCTATTTCGCTGCAAATAGGTGAACTTGAAAACAGATATCAGAACTTGGACATGCAAATAAACAGTGTCACCTCTGAAGAAAATTGCTGTGATACTGTCAAGTTTAAAATACTTTTGCAACTTTCTCTTTTGAAGTCATCCTTTGACAGAAACAACAGGTTGCCTTCCATTATTTATTCTTCTTATCGTTTTCAGTAATTTTTAGTTGGGAATATTGCCATCCAGTTACAGACTACATCTCCCAGTCTTCCTTGTAGCTAGAGGTGGCCCTATGACTTAAGTTCTGGCCAGCGAGATATAAACAAACTTTTTGACTGGAAGACTCCTGAGAACAGAGAGGGCATGGCCATCCTGCTCCTTGATGGCTGGAATGCAGTAGTAATGCTTGGAGCTCAAGTACCAACCTTGGACCACAAGGTGAAACATCAAGAATGGTGAAGCACAATAAAAGGAACTTAGTACCTCACGAGAGTGGGGTCGCTAGGCTAACCCTGGACTGCTTACTCCAGACATCTTTAGATGCAAGAAAATACACTTTTATCTTGTTTCAATGACTGCTATTCATATATGCAACTGAACTAATCCCAACTGGACATGTCTTCAGAGCTATCTATAAAGTAAAGAAGAAACCCATTCCTGTCAGTTTATGCCATTTTGTTGATAAGGATTGGCTCTCAATGACTCCAGGCTATTTCCAAAAACTAATCTAACCCACAAGTAATAAGGAGTTACCCATCTCTGATCACACCATAAAAGTATGCATTTTATGAGTTCCTAAAATGTTGGGATATATATGCTGTCTGACAAGGTGACTTTCTTGAAGAGGATAACACAAATTTGAATTTACAAACCTAGTATATTTGCTGTAAACACACACACACACACACTCTCTCTATCATCAAGTCCCCACTTGAAGACAGTTAGTAATTTCAAATATGTCCATTACAGAGGTCACGTCAAGGTCCAAGATCTAAAGATACACTGAAATTGGGTATCCCAATTTCATGTTTTTAAACTGGTAACAACAGAATATAATTCCATCTATTCTTCATTTATTCATTTAGCAACCATTTAATGTGTGCTGCACCTGTGTGCCAGAGAGATGCACACAGGACCAGTGCCAATCCTGTCCCCAAGGAATGGACGACACAGCAAGTACAGTAGTGAGTGGAGCTGCCTGGTGTTTCCTGGACTTCTGGGTGCTGGGGAAGGTTTTGTGGAGTTGCAAGTGGAAAGATGAGCAAGGGAGGAATAAAGAACATGGCAGGCGCAATCACATGTAAATGCTTGTAAAAGCAACGGGGTCACTATGGGTGCAAGGGCTGGGTGTTAATGAAGAAGGCCAGGGACCACGGCTCAGGGAGGCACCGAAGGCCTGTCCAAAACGGTTTAGCCCAACTGTGGATAATATGAAACCATGGAGAGTTTTAGGCAAGGGAACAACATGGCCAGATTTTCGTATCAGAAAGGTTACCTGGCAGCAGTGCAAGGGGCATGATGATCAGAGAGGGTAGGGTTGAAAGGAGAGAGGGACCAGGCTGGAAGAGAACAGACTTTCAGCCTATGTTATTCCCACAAAATTCACATCGTATAATAGATCTGTGAGGTTCAATAAAACTGGCTAGAGAAACAACTCTCACATTCCTGCTCATCAGGCGTGTGCCAGCAGTATTAAGAATACACCCATCTTGGAGCACTGAAGTCCCTGGAGGTTGCTCTGCAGACATCACCATCACCATGCTTTGTCATTAGAGGAAGGAAACACTGATTGAGAATCTTACCGTCATCATCAGAGACTAACTGGGGGGACCAACATCTACTTGCAGAATCCCTTTCCCTGACAATTTAAAGAAAACATTACATAAAATGATGTGTAATAGACATTAAGATCAAGTAGCTATTAATGCAGTAGTAATAACTCAAGAATGTTGAAAAGAACAGAAAAATGTCCCTCTGCACTTGCTTGCAAATGATTATACCTAAATATCAATGTCGGGCTTTTCCAGGATGAGAAAGAAAGAAAGAAAAAAAAACTTGACAAAGTACTTGTAGACATATTCTGCATTTCCCACACATCTGAACAGTGGTCCCCCAAAACCTCCCAAAGGAGTGAGTGAAATTGTATTATCCAGTCAGTCAGTTCGTGCCACAACCAATACACAGGCTGGGGAAGTAGGGTTTGTTTCGGTGGTGGGAGCTATTTCTGAAGGAACTTCAGTAAAACCAACCAGGAAAAATCATTTTCTTTATATACAGAGCAACTTCTTAAAGGGATCACAAATCAAGGGGTTCCTTTGTGTTAAATGATGCAAACTATGCATAAACACATGCTCTATGCGGGAGTAGCAATGGAATGTGATGGGAAGAAGAGGGGAAGGTCAAAAGGAAAGGTGATGTGTTTGTTAGAGGACGAACTGTGTAAATAAGCATTGCTCCAGAGACGGCCACCATGCTCCCCTCACTGAAGCACAACCTGAAAGAATCTGGGAGGCAAGCAAGAGAATGCGAGCAAGTGCGGGATTAGAGTCCCGGAGCCAGCTCCAGAAGCCCGCTGTAAATTTTGTCTCATCTCGATGTATATAAATATTATTAGTGTTCAGGACCATTAAGGGATTTCTTGAAAAGCCCCGGGCAGTGTGTCTCGCCAGCAGATGGATGGCTGTTCCATGTGAGCGCCAAAACTGAGAATTTCATCTAGTACCAAATTTCCATTACAGTGCTATGGGGGAAAGGAATGGACCCTCTTCTCTGGCTTCTATGAATAAACACACTGAGTGCGATTAAAGGCATTTCAGCTTTTAAAAATAGGAGGAAAGCAGAAGCTGCTATAAACTAACAAATATACAGAGAAAAAAGCAAACTGATTTTGCCCATGAGATCTTTCTATTCCTTGGAATTCTTAGTGACCAACAATAAAAACAAAGGCCCATCTAAACTGTTGGAAAAGCTAACAATATGTCCCACATCTACCACTAAAAGGATTGGTTCAGGGTTGCGATCACATAAAAACGAGGCACTGCATTTAAAAGCTCGTTCTCTTCATTTTTTTTTTTCCTTGGGGGGAGAGGAAAAAGAGTCACACGCATCAGCCTTTAACTCTCTCCTTCTCCAGAGTCCTTGAATGTATCAAATTATTTCTAGAGTTTTTTAAAAAACCATTTGTTTTTGTTCTTGCTAGAGTTTTTTTTTTTTTTTTAAATAATCATTAATTTGGAGAAACCATTTTTAAAAGCACACCATAGGCCGGGCATGGTGGCTCATGCCTGTGATCCCAGCACTTTGGGAAGCCGAGGCAGGCATATCACCTGAGGTTGAGACCAGCCTGCCCAACATAGAGAAACCCCATCTCTTACTAAAAATACAAAAATTAGCCAGGTGTGGTGGCACGTGCCTGTAATCCCAGCTACTTGGGAGGCTGAGGCAGGAGAACTGTTTGAACCCAGGAGGCAGAGGCTGCAGTGAGCCAAGATGGCACCACCGCACTCCAGCCTGGGCGACAGAGCTAGATCATGCCATTTTACTCCAGCCTGAGGAACAAGAGCGAAATTCTATCTCCAAAAAAAAAAAAAAAAAGATACTCAACCTCTTCACAAGGAACAAAACATGAAAGGGGGGGGTCACTTGGCCATACAATATTTTACAATGCAAACAATTTTATCCGCGGTAATTTCTAGAGGGAAGAACTTATTTCTGTAGATGTTCAAATAAGGTAAAGCTTCTGAATCAAAATATAGAAGAGTTTAGGGCCGTCTCAGCTGTTTCTGGGTTGCCCTAAGGGACACTGTTCCATATAAACACAGGGAGGCTTTCCCTAGCAGGCATGCACCCTTATGCAGGAGTATTAACTGCTCCTAACTTCATGAAAGTCAGCTTCGACCTCCAAAGTGCATCAGAGAGACACATGGTCCAAAGAGATTTTATGATTCTCTTGCCTTGCCAGGAGAGGAACTGACCATCAGACAACACAGGGAGGAGAAGGACAGGGAGAGGAGGGGAGGGCAAGCGAGGAGCTCTAAGTAAACTGACATGCAGGGTCCTCCCCCAGCCCGAACAGAAGTCCACCCAGGCCATGGGCATTCTTCTCCAGAAAGGACTTAGCTCAGCTGAGGGAATGAGAAAGGCTTCTTTGGATTTTAGCAGTCAGGCCTCAGGTAGGTTACACCCTATAAACCTGGCAGGTTCAGGACTCAGCCCAGCCCTCCCAGGGCTCACAGCCTGAGGACAAGCAGTGGGAATATGAGCCAGTAGCAAGCAAAGGGCAGATTAGGGCTGCTTGCCAGGGGAAGGGACTTCCAGGCCAAAGCTGGAAAAGTGAGTAGGAGCTAGCAGGTGCATAGGGATGTTGGCAGAGCCGACAGAGTGTGGGCCAAGAGAAGCAAAGGTAACAAAGAAAATCTCGGCACGACTGAAGGATGGAAGCACTGGGGACAGAGGGGAGGGGAGACTGGGAGGAAAGATGGTGTGCCCCGAGGTAGGAGAGCCTGGAACAGACTTTTAATCCAGCAATAGGAGTTTGGACTACTCTTAAGAGGAAAAAGACTATTTTAAGCAGGAGGCACATGATCAGATGTGCATTTTAGCCACAGCGGCCCAGATCAAGTGCAGATGAGGAAAAGCAGGGTAGATTCAAGATATGTCCAGGACCATTTGGAAGGGTACAGACCTTTTTTTTTTTTTTTTTTGAGACGGAGTCTCGCTCTGTCGCCCAGACTGGAGTGCAGTGGCGCTATCTCAGCTCACTGCAAGCTCCACTTCCCGGATTTTCGCCATTCTCCTGCCTCAGCCTCCCGAGTAGCTGGGATTACAGGCGCCTGTCACCACACCTGGCTAGTTTTTTGTATTTCTAGTAGAGACAGGGTTTCACAGTATTAGCCAGGATGGTATCAATCTCCTGACCTCGTGATCTGTCTGCCTTGGCCTCCCAAAGTGCTGGGATTGCAGGAGTGAGCTACCGCGCCCCGCTGGGTACAGAACTTTTCTTTTGAGGGGTACAGAAAGATTAGCTCAGTCTGGGACGTGTTGTTTTTGTGTACACATCCAAACGGAAATGCCTAGCGCACAGTTTGTATGGATGCAATCAGGCGCAATCTGAGCTGGAAATGTCCTGAGGTGTGGTCAGCAGATGGATGGAGAGGGGATTGTGGGTGGGGTGTGGGGGAGGTCTGAGGATGCCCGGGGGACCCAGGACAGATCCCAGCACACACCGTGGCCAAGGCTACCACCGTTCACAGGGGCCTAGCAACCCCCAGCAGAGTCTTCACTCCTTTAGAATACCCTACTCCTTTAAAAGAAATGTGCTCCAGTGGATTACAGTATATTCATCTGTGAATTCCCAGACCCATGTTTCACCCTTCTCTCTCCCCAAGTCTAGGTAACAATAATAATGTATTTGCGGAATTATCTGGAGCCTTGTGAACACGCTACCAAGGGCCTAAAGGCAAAGAGTTTTCAACCAAGGGTTGGTCCTTGCTGCCTTCTGTCTGGTCTTCAAACTAACCAGAGTGACAGTAAAAAGAGCCCCTCCCTCAGGGGCTACTTAGGAAGCCTGTGTGCCCCGCTGCTTTTCCAGGGAGGCAGAGGCAGCCCAGCAAACACTTTCGACAGAAAGGGTATCTTTATTTCCAACACCCACGAATGACTGCAGAAGGGCTCAGGGAGCCCATGACTGGCACAGGAGGAGGACAGCCTGGCCAGGGCAGGCGCTGAGTCCACTCAGCCGACAGGTGTGCCACCATGCTCTCGCCTCGTAAAATAATCTTCAATCAACCCTCGCTTTTGTCCTCTCACACATACTACTCTCCACCCCTATCACCCCAGTGAAGAACACAGTGATGGTGAGCACAGGCTTCTCAGGCTCAGAGAGCCACCGTATTGTACCTCGGCATATTAGTTTGAAGTTCTCTAAACAAGTCTGCTAGTTTGGAAAAGGAAGCTTAGTTGAAAATGTTTAGACCCATGAGGTAAAACCAAATGCTGCACATACACACAGTAAAGAAATATTTTCTCAAAATGAAGACAAGAGGATTCTGTCAAGCTTCTGGTCATCCTAAGGAATGGTTGAAGAAAAACCCCACTGAGCCACTGCCTAGAGATTCCAGGAAGAGTTTAAAACAATTTCCAAACAGGTTTCTGTCTGGAGCTGCAGCCATTATGTGGAAGCAGCTATGCATGGCAAAAGAAAGCTCAAGTGGCAAGCTCTGTGTCTTAAACATTCACAAAAGAAAATCACATTGGCAACATCACTCTTCTCAATGCCAAAAAGAAACAACCTCATTCTAGAGAAAATATGCCACTACAGTAGTTAGACCCAGAAGAAACACTTTATGGTCAGAATGGAAGATATCACAGTTTGTCTGTCTGAACCTAAATAAAAAGGTTTTCAAGAGAACCAGCGTTTTGGGGGTGCACCCAGGAGCACACAGAAAGGTACACCCGAACAGAACTCTCAGTGTGCACGGCAGGGCTGGTTAGTCACAGGGCTGGACCACACCTTTCTGAACCTGTTAAGACAGAAGGCCTGAAAGCTCTCATTTTCTCCCAAGTCCAGTGTGTGCAAGGAGATCTTGCAGTCTTTGAAAGGGGTTGATTTTGAGTCTGCTGTCTTCCTAACAGGAAGAAGCCTAGACAAGGGTGAACTTCCTAAAGTACTAGGGTATACAGAAGGGGCGAGGAGTTACGTATTTTCACCCCTCGTCACTGTCCCTGTTCACTCTCTTCTACATTCCAGTCCCTCTGAGGTGACACTGGGTTGCAGGACTGCTTTACGACATGCAAAAACAGGCAAGCAGCTTCTAGGGCCATGTTTACCAGCCCAGTTACCTGGCCCAGTTTACCAGCAACAAGTACTTACGCAGTCCTCTCTCCCTTTCATCCAATCATAGATTCTTAGATTTGAAGAGAAATTTACAGTCATCCATTGCATACTGATCTAAAACACTTCTTTACAAAAACCTGGGTGACCCTTCAAACAAAGTCTAAGGGAACTCATTACTTTCCAGGAAGTGCTACTCCACTGCCAGATAGCACCCATCTTGACCAACTTCCTCCATACACATATTAAAAATGTGCTTTCCTGTACTGAACCCTCCCCAGCCCTCATGCAGGCGTCTGACACACAGGGGAAGTGGGTGTTGCTTTGTACAGGTCAGACTTTCAAACAATATTCCAAGATGATGGTCATGGCTTCCCTCTGAACACCTTACTCAGTCACCACTCACGCAACATGCCCCAGACCTATTCTAACAGTACAGAAGCAGTCTGAACAGTGTAGAATATGACAGAACGAAAAGACAACAATGCTCTTTTTTGCCCAAAGCAGCTTGCTTGCAGTTTCTCTGTATGATCTTAAGAATAACTATCATCAAACATAGCTGGCTCACTCTGAGGTTCCTGTCACCTGAAATTCCTAGGTCTTCTTGTTCAGAGAAACTACTCAAATCTCTACTATATGAATGTAATTTATACTGGAGATTCTGAATACAGGACTCTGTATTAATATACAGTTAATATTCACTAAGTATATTCCATGTGCCTTGCAATACATTAAGCATCTCACATACATTTCTGCATTTAACTTAATCCTCATAATGATCACAAGGGGGCGGTATCATTATCCTCATTTGTAGATGACCAAATGGTGGAACCAAGAGCACACAGCTGTTAAAAACTGCAAACCTGGGCTTGGAACCCAGATCCTCCTGATTGCTGATTGCAGCCTCTTTCCCCACTGTGTTTATGGTGGTATGTGGTTGCAGCATGTCTCTACTGTCTAAAACAAAGGGGTGGCCAGGCACAGTGGCTCATGCCTGTAATCCCAGCACTTTGGGAGGCGGGTGGATCACCTGACGTCAAGAGTTCAAGAGCAGCCTGGTCAACATGGTTAAAGCCCATCTCTACTAAAAATACAAAAATTAGCTAGGTGTGGTGGTACGCACCTGTAGTCCCAGCTACTCGGGAGGCCAAGGCAGGAGAAGTGCTTGAACCTGGCAGGCGGAGGTTGCAGTGGGCCGAGATCGCACCACTGCACTCCAGCCTGGGCAACAGATTGAGACTCCATCTCAAAAATAAATAAATAAATAAATAAATAAATAAATAATTTTAAAAAACAATGAAGGGCTATGGGAGTTCATCTCACACTACTTTTCCACTTGAGCATGCATCCAAAAAGACAGCACCCTTTTCTCCGCCACACTAAGAGGTGTACCACTTAGTCTGAAGGACAAAACCCAGGAAACACGACACTCTGGAAAAGGGTCAGGCATCCAGGTGATGCTAAGGAGATAACATGAACCCACTAAGGCCTTCTTTATTCATTGAGTTCCAGCAAATGGAGACCTCGAGGACTTTTTTTTTTTTCCTTCTCTGCAGAAGTGTACACGCAGAGTTTTCAGTCTTGCTGAGCTACATGAATTGATGAAGAAAATAAACTCTCATTATCTAATCTCATTAGTAAGACTTGTTTGGGTAGAACTGGCTCTGTGGGTCATTGAGTCTTTCTGGGTCTTGTTGTTCTGTCTCCTGATAGTATAGCCATTTATATATGGTTATGTTTGCCCTAAGGAACATGCTGCAGTAACTGCCTCTGATGAGAGGAGCTTCTGCTTCAGTTGTTGCAATTGAGCAGTGACCCTTGCTGATAAACCTGTGGATTTTGGTATCTGTGGGAGGTCCCAGAACGAATCCCCCATGGGCATCAAGAGAAAACTGTCTGTGGTACCAGTATGATGTCTTACAGGCTGTCAAGCTTGTGAAATTAAAGAACAAAGTCTGTTGTGGAGAACAAGAAAAAATGTAGTTCTACGCACGCCATCCCCTTGGTGGTACATATAATCAAGGCTCACAGAAATATTCAAGTTCCAAGTAGATTCTCACTGCCCGGGACAGAAGGCATGCCACAAGGTTTGGCTGCTGAATGTATCTGTGAACACTTAATTAATGAGCAAAAGAAATAATCGTCTGACAGTGCTCATTGGATCACTTAAGCCTCCGGAACCAACATGCAACACTGGGCAGAGTATTAAGAAAAAAGAAAAACAAACAAACACCACAAAAAGGGCAAGCAAGAAACCAGAAGGAGGAAAGTTATAAATAGCATCATTATTAAATAGAGGTTTTGAGAGCTAATTAGTAAGGGTAAAGAGAGAGAAGCCATCAATGCAAAGAATTAACACAAAAGCTGAGAAGGAGGCTCAGGAATAGTCCTCTAGCTGGGCTGTTGGGATGGTATAGGTTATATGATTTTCCCCCTTCCTTCACACATTTTTTACAACAGCTTTACAGAGATCTAATTCACATACCCTATAACTCACCCATTTAAAGTGTACAATTTGGTAGTTTCTAGTATATTTAAAAGTTGTACAAACACCACCACAATTAATCTTAATATTTTTATCACCCCAAAGAAAAACCCAACATTCATTAGCCATGTTTCCCACCCCCTTTCCCTAGGCAATCACTATTATATTTTCTGTCTCTATAGATTTGCCTATTCTGGACATTTTACATGAATGGAATCAGACAATAGGTAGTGTCTTTTGTGACTGGCTTCTTTTACTTAGCATAGGTAATGTTTTCAATATTTATTTCTGGTGTGGCACATATCAGTACCTCATTTCCTTTTTATTTTCATTCATAAATTTTGACTTTCATGATTCACATCATGGGAAGATTAGCCCTGTAAACCTTTCTATTAATGTGTAGTGATAAAATCACAGGTACACTGGTCACAGGTTGGTGGAGAGAGGCCCTTCTGGATCTCAGAATCTATCTGCATTCTAGATTCATTTGAAAGGAAAAAGGATTTGGTAACTCTATCAAACTGACTAAATTGTGCCATTCTTTGATACCAGGAAAAAAGAGAGACATCCAATCTGTCAGGGAATGTTCAACCCCCGTGTGCCTCCCCTCTGCTCCGGGTCAGCAGGACACCTGCTCTAATGATGGAGAATAAAATAATGGAATGAGCCTCATCTTTACAGAAATGCCTGGCAGAGGAAATGGATGCTGTATCACAGAAAGCCTCCTTAGATGGCAGCAAGGGAAAAGCAAAGGAATAAAGTCCAATATTAAGAAGGGGCTGGGGGTGGAATTTGACCTTCTACTTCTTTTACTATCACTGTATTTTTATAAAACAATATTCTTTTAAAAAATATTCTTCACGAGGTCAGGAGATCGAGACCATCCTGGCTAACACGGTGAAACCCCGTCTCTACTAAAAATACAAAAAAACTAGCCGGGCGAGGTGGCGGGCGCCTGTAGTCCCAGCTGCTCGGGAGGCTGAGGCAGGAGAATTGCGCGAACTCGGGAGGCGGAGCTTGCAGTGAGCGGAGATCTGGCCACTGCACTCCAGCCTGGGCGACAGAGCGAGACTCCGTCTCAAAAAAAAAAAAAAAAAAAAAAAAAAAAAAAATATTCTAGTGTACTTTGAAATCATCCCCAAATTCTTTCTTTTAAACTCAAATTCAAAGCCTATTTATAAATTTGGGAAAGATAAGCTATAATGGTAACAAAGAAAAATCAAGGACAAAGGCAATGAAGAACACTGTGGAGTCCAGGCTGGATGGCCCTGCTCCGGCGTTCTGGGGCGAGGTCATCATGGGCCAGGTTTCTTCACGCATGGACATACAGTGTCTCTCTCACAACCCACATCCCCCACATCTTTTTTTTTTTTTTGAGACAGAGTCTTGCTTTGCCACTTAGGCTGGAGTGCAGTGGCACAATCTAGGCTCACTGCAACCTCCACCTCCAGAGTTCAAGTAATTCTCCTGCCTCAGCCTCCCAAGTAGCTGGGATTATAGACGCCCACCACCACGCCAAGCTAATTTTTTGTATTTTTAGTAGAGACGGGGTTGGTTTCACCGTGTTAGTCAGGATGGTCTCGCTCTCCTAACCTTGTGATCCACCTGACTTGGCCTCCCAAGGTGCTGGGATTATAGGTATGAGCCACTGAACCCGGTCTTTTTTTTTTCTTTCAGGAGTCTTTCACGAACAAGAGAGAAATCACTGCAGAATGGGTGACTATTTTGCAACTCTTCCCAAGTGCTGTGAACAACAGGCACATGTACCTAAAGACACCCATCACTTAATACTGCCTGTCACAGACGCTTAAATGGACAGGGTGGAAAAAATATTCTTTTCACACACTTAAAAGTTACTTCAAGTTATTTTAAATTTGGAACTGTTTGTATATTCCTTATAAGTTTATAAAACTCACACTGTCCCTCCATGACTAACTAAAGTGGAATTGAGAGAGTATTCTATATTTATAACTTGACTGGTTGTTCGTGCTTACAGCCCTATTTCCATTCTCTGTTACTGTACACAGAGTTATGTGAGGTATTGTGGGCTCCTAAATGTTGCTGATTTCCTAACAAGGCAGGCCTGTGTCCTGTAGGGACAAACTGGGGACTGTTTTGACCAAGTGGAGGCCAAGCTCAGAGGGAGAGGCCTCCAGCTTTGTGGTTTTGGCTGCATCTCCTAAAACCAGTGTTAGGGCCCACTTCTGGGCAATTACATAGCTTACTGGTGTCGACCAAAGTATCAATGCTACCGATACACTGTCTATTACACATACCCTTAGAAGCTCAATGTTACACAGCTGGAGCTGCAAATGTCACTTCTGCCTATTTTGGTAGAAACTGTTAGTCCAAAAGGTGTAATGTTCCAAAAACCTATGCAAAAGCCCCTGCCACACACATAATCATTTATATCAACATAATTTAAATGACTAAACTGAAGACAGCCACTTGTAGGGAAATTACTATTTAGAGAAGAGTATGCAATGTTTCGCATAAAATTTTGTCAACAACAGCAGAACTATTTACCAGGAAACTGTGATAAATGTATGAGGTTCCTGGGGGGGTAGATTGTATTGTAGTACCTGTGGAACTTAGATTTTTACCTGCACACCTGTATATGCAAATCACAGTGAAGCCTCTTCACAGGTGCTGAGTAAATTGAATGAGAACAGCTCCTCCAATGCCACCTCCTTAGTAGGATACACACCTATTCAGTGACCTCACAATTTTGCACAATCACTTGTGAGAAGTCTCTTTTTAAAAATGCTTCTAGAGGCTACGACACATTCTTTGACAGAACCTCAAGAGTAGCAAATTTTTGAAAAAAATGGCGTTAGTGCCATTTTTCTTTCTTTCCTAATGTCAGAAGTGGAAACAGGTATCTCATTTCAATTCTGTGGCTGTTGGTGAGGCTGGATTATCTGTTTCACACATCTCTTGGTCATCTGCATTACCTCTTGCATTAACTTCTCTTCATGTCCTGGGTCCATTTTCTTCCTTGGATCTTAAGTTTGTATTATATATTTAAATTTGAGCTCTTAAAGAAGTACATGCTTTTTAAACGGAGCATTGTGCCTTTAACACTTTTGTTTTACACGGCTTGGTGATAAAATGCCTTTATGTGTAAGTCAGTTTCTCTCTCTTCCTCTGGGTCCCTCTCCCTGTCATAATTAGATCTGCCAAGAAGCATGGATAGCTACAGATCAGTAACCTTGAAACTTGTTTATTTCTTACCTTTCCAGCTTCTCTGGTCACCTCTCCTTTGATCTGGTTACTTCCTGATGGCACACTTTTGGACTTGTAAACATTTATTATAGAGTATACATTATGCTTAAATGCTACACTACTCTTTTCCATCATCAAATCTGATTGCTGGCCTTATCTCCTGAAGTTAAAGTACCTTTTACACTGTGCAGAAATCACAAAAGATCAACTAGACTTTCAAAGTAAACTCTTCTCCAGGATGGAGAGCGGAACAGAGTATCGCAGATAATCACACATTCTGGTTAACAGAATTACCACAGAAGCCTTATGAGAACCAGTTTTCTTGGGGAACTGTACCAAAGAACACTCTCACCTTCAAAAATATATGGAACTTATATTTAATCTATCTGATGATTCAAAAGTGCCTTGGAAAAAAATACAAATGCAAAACTATCATCTTTGGAATGTTCTCGCAAAGATTACTACTAAAAACAAAACCAAAACCCTTGCCATTCCCACAGAATTCTGTTGGCTCATATTTTATTTTGCTTAGTTTTTATTTTTGTGGGTGGTAGAGGTGGTGGTAGTGGGGCTGTGCACTTGATAAAAACATACCAACCTTGCCAGAATGCATTAAAAGTGCTAAAATCCCATCTTGGCAGTACAAATCCAATCATATTGGCAACTCTCATTTCCTCAATTTCAACTAGGGGAAAAAATCTGACCCCATACTTTATAAAATGTGCAAAGTTCAAAACTCTCTCTTTTTTTTTTCTTAACTCTTAATAGTTTTCTTTTTTTTTTGTAGATGATAGGTAAAACTGGGTTCAAATGAAGAACACAGGCATCCCATGAGTAAAATCCTAGTTGAAAGAGTGAATTTCATCTGAAAGGCCCAATGGAGATGGCCTTCCAGAAACCTTCTGCTTTTTCCAATTAATTAGGAAACATCTGAGAGTAAATTCTTATTTGATCCCCGAGCCATTAAATACCTACTATTATTTCCTGGTTTTAAGTATTCGGTTCATTCTAGACTATCATGCAAATTATAAAGTGAATTATTTTGCTGCCAGCCCACCCAACATCACTTACAGTTCTAGGAAAGCTGGAACATGAAGCTAATTATGACAAAGCCTACTGTTGCTAAAAAGTAGGGTGGAAAATTCAAGGGCTTTCCCTTCAGATGCGGTGGGTATGAGGCCTGTCATCCATTCTATGCCCTGGCAAACTATCTGACCACTCTGGGCCAAGAAGGTCAGGCTTAGAGAGTCCTAGGACGGTGCCGCAAGATACAGTGGGCTTCTCCTCTCTTCCTGCTGGAGAAGCCTTCACCCCACCCCACAGCCTCATCTTTTAATTGCCTCTCAGACATTAGCTGATTTTCAGGGATCAAAGGAATTTGCTTTGAAAGATGAAGGAACTTAACACTCAGAATAACTATAAAATCAAATCAAGCAGGGCAGCTCTACAGTGGAAAGCATACGTGATCTTTCATTCCATCCTTGGTCTGAACACTAAAGCCATTCGCAAAAAAAAAAAAAAAAAAAAAAAAAGAAAGAAAGAAAAGTTCATACACACAAAGGAGTCAAACTGCACGGAAGCCCCAGTAACTGCCCATGCATCCACATGCTTTGCACACCACGAGAATGTGTAAAGTTTACTTGCTAAATGAAAGGATCAGTAGACAGCAACTTGTACAACACATGGCTGTGCTTCCCAAATTAACTTCCTAATCCTTTCCCTGAACACTGTAAAAACCCAAACTGGCCAAGTCACCTAAAAAAAAAAAAAAAAAAAAAGAAAGAAACCAAAAGCAATCTCAAGCATAAATCTCTTCTTCAAAAATCTTATCCAACATTCTGGACTTGAATAATCTGAAAACAAGGATCTGAAAATGTTTAAGAGATTTCTTTTTTTTTTTTTTTTTGTCTTCTTCGAAGAAATAAGCTTTGTAGGAACTTCCTTGAGATTCATGTCAAAACAACTGCTGTCTCCCGAGATCCCGGAGCATCCTCATCCTGGAGCCGAGGGCCTGGGGAGGCCACAGTGCAGAAGCCGCAGTGCCTGCCGCAAACTAGTGTGCAGCATCCCTGAGGATGTGTTTGTGTTTTACTCACAGAGAACAAGTACTGGCAAGTGACAAAAAAAGAACATGTTTTGCAAACAATCAGTGTGACCTGAAACCCAGGGTAAAGGCTGAAGTCAGCATTTGTTCACTGCAGCACGAGCCAGGCTCTGCAATGCTTGTTAAATGGAGCGCTCTGAAGAAGAGAACGGCTTCTCAGTTTCCCCCATTCACCCAGAGGACCTGGAAAGGGAGGGGAAAAGGAGGGCTGACTCCTCACCCCCAAGCTAGGCTGTTTCACTTTGTTCTACTTCACTGCAGAGCAAGAAGCAGGGAGCATCTTTGAAATTAGATGAATGCTGATTTATACAACAATTACTTAGGATGTTTGTGATTAGCCAGTCTAGATATAGATGCCATGTTACCAATGATTTCCTGTGGTGGGGGTTTGCCATTGTTTACTCTTTTATTTACCAACTTCTGGCCTAGGCATGACAGTGGGCACCTTCCTCCAGCCCCGGCTGGGCCCAGCGCCTGTGTTCTGTGTTGGAAAGGTTTTATATATATGTAATTACATATATATATATAGAAATATATGTAATTTTGGGGGCCCTGTTCCTTGCACATTTTACAGTTACCTAATTTTTCCCATGTATGTATTTGAGAAAATGCTAATATAGAGAGGAAAAAATGGTTCTTAAAGCTTAAATGTGTGGTTTTTTCCCATTCCATGGGATTCACATTGGTTTGTAGCATTTAACATAACTAGTATATTGTATTATATATGTGTGTATATTGATGGAAATCTTTAACAGAGCTGTACTTTTTTAAAAATGAAAGTTGCTAGTTCTGCTTGACCAAGTAGTGCAATCATTATTTTTTAAAATATTGTTGCTGATTTCAGAGGGATATTCACTAATAAATGTATGACATATAACAAAAAAAAAAAGAAAGAAAGAAAAATTAGATGAATGCCCAATGGAAGAGGTCATCAGATTCTGGAGCTGAAAGCAACTCAAGAACATGACATCCAGTCAAATGTCTTCATTTGGCAGATAAAGTGAAAACCAGAGAATCAAAGCTATGACAGTCACACCACTCACAAGAGTTGGGCTAAATACCCAGGTCCCCAGCCTCTGAGCCCAGGGCTCTTGTCACATCACGATGTCCCCAGCTCCCCTACTTCACCGAAAAGAAGAGATCTCTCAGTCTTTAAAGCATATGACCCCTTTTGACAAACAACCTACAAATTTTCTTTAATATTGTTGGAAATGTTGAAATGGACTGCCCTCCTCCAACTTCCAATTCTGAAACTGCCTATTGAAAGCATTTTTCTCCCCACCTGCACTTGTTTCCCATCCCCCAAACAGACTTCTGCTAGTCTAAGTAAAGCCTATGAAATGCTTTTTCCCCCAACTGCACTCTCCTTACTTCTATCTAAACAAATAGCACCCAAACCTCTCCTTAAGTCCACTTTTTTCTTCTGCTTCAGAGATGGGAAGACTTGCTCTTCCTAAATTACCATTCTCACCCCATGCAAGAGCTCTGCAGGGACACCAAAGATACATTTTGAAACTGTTACTTCCATCCTCCTGCCTGCCCTGTCCACATCACATGCCCATAACTCCTCCCTCCCTCCCTCAACCCCCATCCTTTGAAATTTCTAAACCCCCGGCAGAGGAAGCCCCCCAGGGCTCTTAATAAGCTCAGTCATGCTGGAAATATCTGTTTCACCCACGAGGTATGGTAGGCAGCAGTTCTGACTGGAGCATACATTTAGGGAAAAGAGTATGTACTTCCAAGACTCAGTATTTGGAATTCCTAAAAATGCCACTTATTCGTTTTCATTAACATACCTGTGAACTTGCAACAATTTTGAGGGTTGAAAGGATACCATCTGTAATATCCAGCATCCACCTACACACATGGTAACAGCAGCAGGTTAAGAAACCGCCCGTTCTGTTGCTGTGACCACAGAAAGATATTGCATACTGCAACTCTCTTTGCCCTGGAACTTGCAAAACTTACAGGAAATCTTCCACCACCTACATAGAAAATCCACTGCCAGAAAAATGAAGTGTAAACACTTTATATTAAATTAGCCAGGGGCTTAAAGAAATAACATCCCAATCCAGTATTTTCAAATTCTGGCTCACTTTCAAGTTTTATGGTGCACACAGGAGCAGAGGCACAGCAGACACATGACTGCCTTCTGTAGAATGTTTTGCTTTTTCGATGAAGAGAAATAATCTACGAATTAGTATACAACTCAAGCTACCAAGAGAAAGCAGCCAGCGATCTTGCTTCCTTTATGTGGGGTTTCTTGTTTATATCTTCACACTGGACTAGGATGGCCATCAAGAATACAAGTAGATTTACCTGAAGAGAAATCTTGAAGCTGATCCTAAACTTATTGGAGATTTTTTTGAAAAAAGTATCAATGAAAATACAGAAAGAACAGGAAAAAGTGGAAAATGTTGATGTGCCTCAGGTTATTATGTATAATATGCATCAGTAAGTCTTGTGAGATATCCCATGTTAAAAAAAATTTACCAGCTGCTAACATTGTCATTTACCCCAACCCCTCCCACTGGGGCAGCTTTACCTTCAGGGTGCACATCCCCTGAAGTGGCCCCTTGACATCCTTGGCTTGCCTTCAGGGAGGAGGGCATGATGACGTGAGGTAGCATTCCTCTGCACATAAACAGTGTCAAAACTATATTAAAAAGCAAACAAAACTACCAGTCCAGAAGCTATGCTGGCAAAATTTAAAGCAAAAATTTCAAAACAGCCTACGCCCATTTATATGCCAGCCTGGCTGCATTTTTAAGGGCCCAAGTCATGTCTGTCTGTCTTTTTTTTTTTTTTTTTTTTTTAATTGGATTTAGGGAAAGTCAATGTTTAAAATTTTAAGATGCTTAAGTCCATCCTCTGTTTAGGAAGCAGAGCATGGGGAGGGCAGGCTGTGCCCATGTAAGAACATGGACTCTCAGGTTAGACTGAAGTAAGTTTCTATCCCAGCTTTGTCATTTATTGGCTGCTGTGTATCAGAGGGACTTGTTTTCCTCAGTATACACATAAGACAAATTTCATCTGTGCTACTGGCATAAGATGAAATGTGACAAACCATGGAACTATATTGAGTATGTTTCCTGGTGGATCTTAGGTACTCTTTAAACATCAGCTACTGTTATTATTTGATCCCTAGACTGAACTTCTAGTCCTGACTCTGCTATTTCTGCCTGCTCAGCTGAAGTGTACATGGGGTAGGAGAGATGTCCAGTCTCACAATATGACCCGCTAGTCTCTCATCCTTGGAGATGCCCAGTGGATTATAATGTGCTGGGAAGCGGGCAAAGGAGGAGACCCCAAGCCATGTCTCTGATTAGATCATATACTAGGGATCCAGAGATTTAATTTCTAGGGGACGACTATATGGCAAAGAAAGAAAAAAATATCGTAAGACAAGATTCTAAAATATTTCAAATTTCACCACTGCTCAAATAAAAATATTACAAATTCTAGTTTTTCAGCACTGTTCTTAAATCCATTCGCTGGAAAATAATCTTCATTTAGTGCAGGTTGGACATGGGTTTACCCAAGACATCATTTGAAGGCCCAGTATAGTTCAGATGCTATTTTGAAGGGTCTTCACAGGATGCAGGTACCTACTGGGGTAGGGGAGGTAGGGTGGGATTTCCAGTGACTTTACTTGGCTCTTCAAAACACAAACTCCCAATGCAATGTGCTCCTAAATAACTTTATTCAACCTTTACACAGTGATAGGGTTTGGCTCTGTGTTCCCACCCAAATCTCATCTTGTAGCTCCTATAATTCCCACGTGTTGTGGGAGGGACCCAGTGGGAGCTAACTGAATCATGGGTGTGGGTTTTTCCCTTGCTGTTATTAGTTAATATGTCTCACAAGATCTGATGGTTTTAAAAATGGAAGTTTCCCTGCACAAGCTCTTCTTCTCTTGGCTGCTGCCATGTGAGATGTACCTTTCACTTTCCACCATGATTGTGAGGTCTCTCCAGTCACATGGAACGGTAAGTCCAATAAACTTCTTTCTTTTGTAAATTGCCCAGTCTTGGATATGTCTTTATCAGCAGTGTGAAAACAGACTAATACACAGATTAGATGAAAACTCTCTGTGGATCCAGAAGTTCCTTCCTCTGTGGTAAGGAAAAGACTTCCTACAACCAACAAAGAAAGAGGTGAAGAACCAAGTCCCTTGTTATTAATTACTGGGCTGAGATTGAGGTGGGTGAAGAGTAAATACCATGACGATACCGAATTTTAGGATAGGCATCCTGAAATGCTCAAATAAATGGACAATGCTAAATAATTCTATTCAACAAGGTTCTGCAACTAGTTCCTGCTCTCTGGTTCCAGCACAGGTTACTCAAAGTTAGGGGTTCACTGGAACAACTTGGAGGCCTGCTTGAGAGCTGGGTCTAAATATCTGTCATTATGACTTCCCAGGTCAAAGGAATCTCTTCCTGGATCAGTGGGCTGGACATCTGAGTTACAAGCAAGAACATACACAGGCTGTTTTCGGTTTGAAAAGAGCACTGGCTTTGTGCACAGGCGCCCTGGGCCAGCTCCTGGGCGTGGAGGTGGCAAAGACAGCCAGCTGGCTGGTGCAGCCGTCAGATTGCCCAGTTCTCACGCCTCCTGCACCTCCACTATCTAAGACCCACTGCTCTTGCTTCACAAAAAATCATCCTGGTGCCAGTGCCATGGGAACATTCCTTCACCCTTGCTCCATCACTCAAGGCCACTGCAATGGAAGGCAGTATGTCGGGAGTACACTGCCCACCTGCTTTTCTCAGATTTCCCCTCTCTGACCCTGTATCAAGGAAGATGCATTCATTCATCTATTCGGCAAAGATTTCCGTAATTTCCTGGTACCAGCACTCTTAAGCTTTGGGATGCGGCTGTGTCTGTCTGTACTCCAGGTTCAGTACACAGTGGCGCTGATATTACTAAATCATGATGGAGGTACACAAACACATACACATGCACATCTTTTCTCTCCTAGTCCCTCCTCCAATCACACTGGTTGTTTTCTTTTCCTTGGAAGGAAGCAGACCATTTCCTGACTCTGGGCCTTCACACATGCTGCTCCATCTGCCTGGCTCATGTCTCCCTGCACTCTCGACCCGTTCAGAGATGCCTTAATGACCTGCCTGCTGGATGTCATCATTCCCAAGAGGTCTCTCCCGACTGCCCTCTCTGGGTAGGTGACATTCCTGCAGCCCCATCATTTTATGATAGCATCCCTCCCATCTCCTTCAAAGCACTGATCACATTTACGATCAAAGATTTATTTTTGTTTTTGGCCGGGGGCTAGGTGGAAAGGAGAACGAGGAGTTACTGTTTAATAGGTACAGCTTCAGTTGCGCGAGATGAAAAAGTTCTGAAGATAAATGATGGTAATGGCTGCAAAACAATGTGAAAGTTCTTACTGCCACTGAACTATACATGTAAAAATGGTTAGATGGTAAATTTTATGTTATGTGCATTTTACCACAGTTTTTTTAAAAGACTTATTTTTAGGTTTACTGCCTCTCTCGCTCTCTCTTCCACTAGTGTACACGGCATTAGGGCAGGAATACTGTTTTTTCATTGTGTTCCCAGGGCCATGCTCAGTATATACTTGTAATGCATACATTGTAAGCTCCTTGCAGGACACTATTCCTTATTTTTATTTGCCTCACAGCTCCTCCCAGAGAGCCTTACACAAAGATAAAGACAGGTGTTAATTTAGCCCTGGACGACTACATAGGCAAACTTTCCAAAAGCAAAGCCCTTGAATTGTATATAAAATGAGGGGGAGGCAGGTGTGCACATACAGACTTTAAGGTGTCTCTTCTTTTGCCTTGGCTTATAAGAATCTCAAGGGAAGCTGGGTGCGGTGGCTCACGCCTGTAATCCCAGCATTTTGGGAGCCAAGGCGGGCGGATCACCTGAGGTTGGGAGTTCGAGACCAGCCTGACCAACATGGAGAAACCCCATCTCTACTAAAAATACAAAATTAGCCGGGTGTGGTGGCACATGCCTGTAATCCCAGCTACTTGGGAGGCTGAGGTAGGAGAATTGCTTGAACCCGGGAGGCGGAGGTTGCGGTGAGCCGGAGATCAGGCCACTGCACTCCAGCCTGGAAAACAAGAATGAAACTCCATCTCAAAAAAAAAAAAAAAAAAAAAAGAAAGAAAAGAAAAAGAATCTCAAGAGAGCCAGATTCCAGGAAGAATAATCTTCCTTCTCGTGTGGTATGGTCGTTGCCAATTTGACCATACAGGTCCTGTGTTATCCACGTGGCATGCGGTGTTTTGTTTTTGTTTTTTGTTTTTGTTTTGTTTTAAATTGAAAGCTGTCTCAAAATCTCTTTGGAATTAGGCAACATATAAATGGAAAGCAAGGAAGTCCAATAATAGAAGGGAGTTTCCTGGCAGATAAGTACTTCCTTTGTTTCAATAGTCAATTGTTATTAAATAAACAGATGATAACAAGAATAATACGAAAAATTATTTCCTTGCCCTTTCCTCGAAAAAGAAAAAAAAAAGGATTAAAAATCTGAGAAACCACTTTTAGGAGATGAGGAATAAAATGAACCAGAGTCCTCTGGCTGCATTTCTTTGCAGGTTTCCCCAGGAATAACCCAAAGAAATAATTTAACCTATGCATAAGCCCAGCTCTCTTATAGGTAACACTTGCTTCTGGGCAGACTAAAAACTTGTTAATGAAAATAATTCTCTCTCAAGGGTGTGAGATGAGTAAAAGCTGAAGGTACTAGCAGGGAAGGGAACAATGAATGTTTAGTAGTAGGAGGAAGGCACCGAACATTTATGGGGCACTCATTGCTACATGTGCTAAGCGCTTGGCATACACTGTCAGATTTAATCTGTGCGACAAGCCAAAGAGGGAGGGCTTGCTGTTCCCATCTTCAGAACCAGAGCCTGAGGCACAAAGAGAGAGAGTGTGTGGCTTCCCAGAGTCACACAGCTTGAAGAAGGCAGAGTTGGAATTCCAACTTGGGCGACCTGACTCCAGGGTCAATGTTTCTAACCAACAGGCTACAGTGCACCTGTACACGTCACAGAGTTTTCTAGTGTAATTCTTGTTAACTCATAGGAAGGAATCAGCATTATTTTCCCGGACCGAGGGTCTAAGAGGCTACATCTTGCCAAGAAAACAGAACTCATGTACTGATTGCCAGGAGCTTGCATAAGGCTCATTTCTATGCCTTAAAGATCTGTCAGTGCCATTCTAAAGGACAAAAAAAAAAAAAAAAAAAAAGAAAAAAAAAAAAAAAAAATAGATTTGGCTTTTTTTTTTTTTTTTTTTTTTTTTTGGAGACTGGGTCTTATTCTGTTGCCCCGGCTGGAGTGCAGTGGTGCCATCATGGCTCACTGAGGCCTTGGCCTCCATCTCAGCCTCCCAAGCAGCCGGGACTACAGGTGTGCACCACCATGCTCTATTTTTTTTTTTTTTTTTGAGACGGAGTTTCACTCATTCTTTTGCACCGGCTGGAGTGCAGTGGTGCAATCTCAACTCACTGCAACCCCCATCTCCCGGGTTCAAACACTTCTCTGAGTAGCTGGGATTACAGGCAGGCGCCACCATGACCAGCTAATTTTTGTATTTTTAGTAGAGACGGGGTTTCGCCACATTGGCCAGGTTAGTCTTGAACTCCCTACCTCAAGTCATCTGCCCGCCTTGGCCTCCCAAAGTGCTGACATTAGAGACACGACCCACTAAGCCTGGCCTGGATTTGGCTATTTTAAAAAGTGGTAACTTTACTGCTATGCTTAACCTAACTTCAAAATATTTCTCAATTATTCTACTTCAAAAATGCTACAATTCACACAAGTTGATAAAGCACAGAATTAGTACCACATCAAACATAGTGTTTAATCACAATGGCTTTAAAAATATATAAAGTCAAAAAGCTTTTAAGCTCTTATTAGTTAAATATTTGTTCATTTAACACCTGGTCTACCTGTTTGTAAGGCATGCCAGGCAATCGTGAGGGCTAAGAGACATACCCAAGGCGCGGTCAGATGCAGGAGATATATATACAGATAACGATTCGCGGTAAGGATTCATGTCATAAAAGATGCCTATCAGGAAAACAAGAACACTTCCAGCCAAGAGGCCCACACAATGGCAAGGCACGTGCAAGGCAGGAGTGTGCAAGTAGTGACTTTAAAAATAGGCAAAGGAGTCATGGGGACTCAAGACTGGGAGATGGTAGGGGTGGGGCTTCTCGAATTTATATGTTTCAACAGAAAATTATAAATCACTACTCATAATATATAACTTAAAATTCTTAAAAATTAGCTCAGTGCTTTTTGCCTTTAAGAAATACTTTAATTAAACAAACCCAATTTGTTTTAAAACTTCACAGAATGAGGAACAGAAAGTGGCTTTTGTTGCTGTGCAAAGTTGATGCCTATGGATCATCTATTCCTAAAGTTGTTTAGAATGGGTTGTTTCTCTCTCTCTCTCTTTCCCTTTCTCTCCTGGCACAAGGAAGTTTTACACCATCTACAATCCCTCCATTAAATTTAAAAAAATAAACAAACCTCCATTGTGAGAGGCGCCATTGGTGTCTGCCTCCTTGTCTTCCAGTCACAAAAGGAGAGGCGGGCTGAAGAACAGCCTCACTGCTCAGGATGTCATGAATTTAAAAAAGTGTAGCAATGGTGCTTGGCCAGACAGAGTGGAAAACAAAGCCTCAGTCATTTGTTTAAACAAATTCACAAAAAACAAAAACACTTCCTCCACGAACCCGAACCCAGTGAATTCTAAAAAGGATCACACATTTAGTATGATTTTAAAAACTTTCACACATTAAAAACAACGTGATGGGAGCAAACAAGTGGACATCACCCCTCGATCGTGCTTATCTATTTCTGGTTTCATTAAGCTGCTGAAACGACCGCCAGCGCTTCCTCTCATCCAAACAGGAAAATTTCATGGCTCCTGAAGGTCTGAGTCAGACTGGAAAGCTCATGAATATTCTGATTTTCTGGAGCTGATGCAAGGACATCACTATAATTGATGACCAGGCAGAGCTATCTACTACACGTTTGAACCACTCCTCTGAAATAATTTATCAGAAGTTAGATTTTCGTTTCTAAAGCTATTAATAACAAGAGTCTGTTTCTGATTTTTAAGATGAAGTTGAATCTTTCAAGCCATTCTTCTTTTCAATAAATCCCCTCTATTTGTGGGCACCCGCATTAATATACTCCTCGTTTTATTGCATTTTAATAAAGGTGATGAGAAAATAAACCGAAGAGAACCTGAAGCTTCCCACACGAAATGGGAAGAAAGCAGCATGCTGCAGATTTAAATCAGGATCTGCATTTACTCGGTACACGGAAGTGAAGAGAGTACGTGCGTCTGTGGGGTGGCAGCGGGGGACAGAGACAGAGGCGTCTTCTCGTGGACGAGCGTCCCGGGCTGTTCCGCAGAGATTTGGGCTCTGAGTCATGGGGTGGTCGCGCAGAACAGTAAGACCGAGTTCAAATGAGAACGCCTGCACATATCCTATGTTAATTTTTCTTTTGCAAACATATTTCCATCTTTTACTTTCATTTTGAATTGGGCCCCGTGCATATGTGCATTACCAACCCATCCGGGTAACGGGCAAGTTTTATCTACTCTGGGAGCCTCCTCCCGCTTGCCAGGCAAGTGGCGACCCCGGAGCGGGAGGTGGAAGCGCCCTTTTCTTACGGTTCTCGGACCGCAGATTTTCCATCAACACTCAATTATGTTTAAAGATACACTAGGGTGTGTATTGAGATAGTTCAAAATGATTTCCTTCCAACATAAAATGGATCGCGGACCACGGGAATCCTGAGCCCTCCCCTTCCCAGGGAGGCAGCATGACTGGTGCCGTGAGACGAATCCACCAGTGACCAAAAACCGCGTTCTGCTAGGGAAATTGAGGTTGGGACCACGTGGTCAAGGAGAAATGAAAAACCCTTTATGTATTTCCAGATATCAAAATTAAAGAATTAAAAGGAGAAAAGAAACGCAAGGAGTTCATGTCTTCCCAAACCACAAAGCCACGCCCGGGCCCCACTCCCTTTTCCATCCACTTCAGCACATCCGGAAGTCCAGCGTGGCCTGGGACCACGTGAGGGGCGGTGGGCGTGACCGGGCACAGTCACGTGGCCGCCATGCACCCCGAGCCCCGCCTCCAGCCAGCCTCTCCTTGGCTGCTGTAGGAGCCCAGCCAGGGATCCAGACTGCGTTTCCAAACCCAGATTCACGCCCAGATCCACGCCTGTACTTGCAATGACTTATAGGATATTTTTGGAATTAGTCCAACATATCCTTTGGGATATCTGTTGGGGTCTATAAGTAATACTCAAATAGATTTTACCTATCTCGCTCTATTCTGCAGCCAACTTTAAAACATTCATCTGGAAATTGCAAACACAAAATAACTCTTAGTGCATGCTATTGTGAATTCTGTGCTAGTCTCACCTTTAAAAGCTATATAGTATATAGTTAGTATACAAACTAACTCAGAATCATTTTGTCCTCTTTGGTCCAGCAAGCATGTGTGATCCGATAGCCTATCCTACTGAGATGCCTAAGATTCTTTTCTCCACATCTCCCAAATATAACAGCTACATTTCAGACTCCTAAAATTTAATTTGGGATGAGTTACAAATGTCAGGGAGAAAAGACGAGGGCCATAGGAAGCTTAGTATAGCTTGCATGCTCTTGTCTGAAGGCCATAATATAATTACAAACTAGGGTGGATTGCAGAATATTTTAAAAATTTAGCCATTCAGTTTCATCAAACAGAAGCATGAAATTTGATAAAATGTTACTTGAGGAGTATAAATCTCTTTTATTTTAAAAATAATAGAAAAGACCACATAGATAAAAATCAAAAAATACAATAAACAATTTTTTAAAACTTTCTTTTGGATAAAGAGTTATTTTTAGGCTGAGTGCTGTGGCTCCCCACCTGTAATCACAGCACTTTGGGAGGCCAATTGGAGAAGACAGTTTGAGGCCAGGAGTTCAAGAAGAACCTGGGCAACACAGTAAGACCCCATCTCGACGAAAAATAAAAAAATTAGCTGAGCATGGTTGCACACGCCTGTAGTGGCAGTTACTCAGGAGGCTGAGGTGGGAGCATAACTTAAGCCTGGGAGGTCAAGGCTATAGTGAGCCATGAGAGCAACACTGCACTCCAGCCTGGGTGACAGACCAAGATGTCTCAAACAAGTGATTTTAGTATTTCAGTGATGGAAAATTGTGAATAATGATTTCTTCATACCAATTAGATTTGGGACTGCTGAAATTTAAATAAATAGGGGGCCTCCTCCAACTTGTTTGCCATGTTGGTAATGTTAGCCTATTTATTTGAGACACTGTCTTGCTCTGTTGTCCAGGCTGGAGGGCATGGGAACGATCACAGCTCACTGCAACCTTGACCTCCTGAGCTCAGGTGATCCTCCCACCTCAGCCTCCCAAGTAAGTGGGACCACAGGTACATGCTACCATGACAGGCTAATTTTTTTTTTGGTAGAGATGTGGTTTCCCTATGTTGCCCAAGCTGGTCCCCAACTCCTGGCTCAAGCAATCCTCTCGTCTATGGCCTCCCAAAGTGCTGGGATAACAGGCATGAGCCACCAAACCCAGCCACATTTACTCTAAAAGAGGAAAGCAACACTTTGAACACTTCTTTTAATTATAGCTTTAAAAACTCAGAAATAAAATGTCATATGATAAATTAAATGCATGGTGTTGATGTAAACCTTCCCAACCCATCTAAAGCATTTGGGATGTGCTTCAGAGTCAGTTCCCCAATAGCATTCTCTTGAGTACTCAAAAGCAAGAGAGATTTGCAGCCAGGACCAAAACTAATTAGACTATTTTGGCAATTAACATCTCTTGTCACCTCCTTTGTAAGGAAAAATGGCAAGAACATTTCAAATAACATTGATATTTGGGATTTCTTAAGCTTCTGCATATTTTCTTCTTCATGTGACTAGGAATTGTCCCCCCAATAAAAGTGGAATTGCCACTGATAGTTAAAAAGTTTATGTCCCTCATTGTTAAAAAATACATAAAATCCTGAGAGTAGAATCCAATTACTAAGTGTAGAAAACAGAAATAGAAAATCACCATTTGGCAAACATCACAGTAATGGATGTTAAAATTAGCGGGTGAAAGAATAATGAGGAACAGAATGTTTAGATAGTCTCAAGTATCTACCTCCAAAAGTTTCTTCCTAATTACAAAGGGAAAAATAGTAATGATAACGGAGGAACCCACAGAGACCACCTTACCTAAGGGATCAAAGTTAACAGCACCAGAAAGGAAACATCATGTATCATCCTGACAGAATGTACAAAGACACAAACAGCAGCACCTCTGTGATCTCCAAGTTAAAAATGTACCCCCCAAATTTAATCAGGAGGAAACATCCACAAACTCAAACAGAAAGATATTCTACAAAATAACTGGCCCCACGTTCTCCAGAAGTGCGAACATGGTGAATGACTAAAGAAAACCCAGGAAGGCCGGGTGCAGTGGCTCACGCCTGTAATCCCAGCACTTTGGGAGGCCGAGGTGGGCGGATCACCTGAGGTTGGGAGTTCGAGACCAGCCTGACCAACATGGAGAAACTCCATCTCTACTAAAAATACAAAATTAGTCAGGCGTGGTGGCGCATGCATGTAATCCCAGCTACTTGGCAGGCTGAGGCAGGAGAATCGCTTGAACCCGGGAGGTGGAGGTTGCGGTGAGCCGAGATCAGGCCATTGCACTCCAGCCTGGGCAACAAGATCAAAACTCCGTCTCAAAAACAAAAACAAACAAAAAAAGAAAACCCAGGAAAACATCCCAGAATTAGAAAAACTGAACACAATAAATGCCAGGTAGGATCGTCTCCTGGATCTGGAACAAAAAAAAAGGACATCAGTGGGAAAATGGTGAAATCCTAATTCAGTCTGGAGATTAACAGCACTGTGTAAGTGTTAACTCCATGGTTTTGATAACTGTATTATGGTTATGTAAGATGTTAACGTCTGTGGAAGCTGGGTGGAGGGTGTTCCAGAACTCCTGGTACTCTTTGTAACCTTTTATGCAAGTCTGAAATTATTTCAAATTTAAAAGTTAATAAACGTTTTTAAAAGTTGATAAAGCAAAAGAAAACAGCTTACAGCATGATCATCAACTAAACTGAGAAAAAGACCTTTGAACTATAAGGATACATGCAAATCAATAAATGAGTAACAAACTAAAAAATCCCACCTCCAATGATACACTTAACTTTGCATTCCTTGCACTTGAACCAGAGTTACTAGAAGTCATGCACTTCAAGATGATGTCATTGATAGTTTAATAAATAAGGTGAATCCCTAGTATAGAGATATGACAAACCTCTACTTTTTACAGATGATTCCTAGAGAAATACTGTTGCTGGAGTTTATTCAGGCTGGTAGAGAGCTGGGCATCCCAAGTTGAGGGCCCTTTCCATTCTGACATACTGCCTAGCATTTAATTTATCTTAGATTTGTCTTCCAGTGGGGTGAAAGTGGGGCGGTAAGATGGTTGAAGGATGCAAAGAGGAATAGTCAACAAAACGCACAACAGAAAATTATGTGCGACTCTTCTGGATCCTTGTGACAACTCCTTGTCCTTTTTCTTTAAATGTAGTGAGAACTGTGTTTTTCTAACTTGCCCATATACCCTGCTCTATCATCTGCTACAGATAATATATGCTTCTGCTCTTTGCATGTTATACATAAAACAGATCAAATTCTTTCAACAGCAAAAATCTTTATTGCATTAGCAGCAATTTCCCAGCATCACAAGCCCTACAGTTTCCTGATCCACCACTATGTGGTAGTGAAGGCAATAAAAAGAGTTAGGGTTTCACCGAAATCTCATCTGAAAAGCTTGATCTACTTTTTTCCAGAGACCAGCCCCAAATGAAATGATCCTCATTAGGGAATAACAAAAAATTGAGGCCAAAAGTGAATGTGAAAAGCTACCATTTTTATTTTGGTGTTCCCAGCATTATGGGATATGCAATAGAAGATGAGAATTCTGCTGTCAAGGAACATACAAAATCCTTTTAGGTACATGTGCCCTATTTAGGCAGTATTACTGAAAGGAAAGGAGTGAGTGTGCCATGGATTTAGTCCATGCTTTGTACCAGGAGCCGTGCTAGGATTCGCTGTTTACATCCCCATAAGCTCCTTTTTACAGAAAGCAGACTAAGGTGCAAAGACTTGCTGACTTGTCCAGCATCAGAGGCTGGGAGGTGGTAAAAATGGGATGCAAACTCAGAATGTCTTCACCTCAGGATCTAGGCTCTATCAGACCATGCTGTCTCCCAAATCAAAACAAGTTTTGCTTGCAAAGGCTGCAACAACTAAGAAGTATGTAGTGGAGGGTGGAAAGGTAATGTCCCCTAGAAGAAGGGCCTAACCTGACAACTGCAAGAGAGGCCATGGAGGCTGGGGTTCTGAACACTAAGGAGCACAAGCGCTGCATGCAGAGGGTGATAAGGGTCCTCCCTACTAGGGTGGACATGGTGAAAGAGAAAGACTAGGAAGGGCAGAGCTAATAGCAGGAGGGGAGAAGACCCATAACAAACTTCTTCAGAATGTCCCTGCATGTATATTTCTCTGACAGCAAGGTATAAGGAGGCCCTTCTAAAATACTATGTCATTGAACTAGGTGTGCCAAGGGCTTGTATATAGCACATCAAGGGGAAAGTGCATTCACTTGGCAGATTTGTTTTTTCACTATTTGAGTTGGGCTTCAATGTGGGTAAATGAGTTACATTCCTTTAAATTATTCTAGCAACTATCATAAGAGAGACAGACTGGGATGGAGAGATGTTCAGAGAAAGACAGAGACATGGAGGGAGGGAGGGAGGGACGGAAGTAAAAGAAAAAAACAATCACGCAAAGGAATAAATTTTTCATACACCTTTCCAGAAGTCAACTATTCAGCAAATATACATTTCTGGGGTAGTCAAGCACCAGGAAGAAGCTTGGTTTCACTTACTGCCTATTTACTCTGAACACATAATTCTAACAAGCTTAGAAATCTGTTTTCAAAGCACTCACAGCAAAAAGGAAGTGGCAAATAATCACCTACAGAGGTGCTGATGGAGACAGCTTTCTCTTCTTACTGAAATAAGTCTATTAAACAGAAATAGAGACATAAAAATGATAAAACCAAACCATAAGAACACAATAAGCACAAGAAACCTTCAGCAGAGGGCAAACTGCCTCCCACTTGGCCTTGAGGATATCACTATATTATGCATAATACAACAATTTATGCTCGCTGATGTCCTCAAGTTGGCCAGAAATGATTAAATTATATTCACTGGAGTAAGAAGCAAAGAAGTACAGAATATATGTTGGAAAGATTTCCAGCAGTATAGTGCACAAAAACTGGTGCAGTAGTCTCAATTCTCCCTAAGGCTTTAATGTATTTCATCATCTGGTCATTGCTCGATTTGACAAATATTTATTGAGCATATTGGAGAGACTTGCTGTGAGAGGCCTGGCTCCTGCTCTCACGGAGTTCGAAATCTACTAAGAATCTGAGATACTCAAGATCCAAATTTCTACCAGGATGGTCTGACTTATTTTTGGATATGAGCAACTGAAATTGGCCTAAGTGTTCAGAAATGGTGTGCCATTTCAAAAGTCTTTGATCATATAGTTAAGAGTCAAGGATTAGTCAATACTTCAAGAAACTCCAGCCTGGCCAGTAGAGACAAAACCCCGTCTCTACTAAAAATACAAAAATTAGCCGGGTGTGGTAGCACATGCCTGTAATTCCAGCTACTCGGGAGGCTGAGGCAGGAGAATCGCTTGAACCCGGGAAGTGAAGGTTGCAGTGAGCCGAGATTGTGCCACTGCGACACAGCGAGACTCCATCTCAAAAGAAAAAACTTCAAGAAACTACTCATGTAGTCATGAAACCAAGAATCAAGGCATGCTGCTTTGCCTGCACAAAAATATACAATACAGAAGACCAACAGAACCACAATTCCTGAATTTCTTTCTCTTTATGGAAGAAATTAATTCTAACACATATACCTTCTTGTATTTAGGCTAGGACATCTTTTAATTAAATCAATCTATATACTTAATCATGCATTTAAGAATGGGATTTTTTTTTAGGTTGGGACATCTTAAAACAAAATCAAGCTATACAGTTAATCATGTATTTAAGAATGTGATGTTTGTTTTTAAAAGTGACATTTATTAAAAGGAAAAATCCTGGCTATCTGGACAATGAGAAATTCACAAGCTCACAAAAACCATTATTTAATCAGAAAACCCAGACACAATAAAGTTACTTTTCATTTTTTGTTTTAGAAACCTTGCAAGTTCTTTCCCTTCTTGAGGGCAAAGCTTACAAACTGGAAAGTTTCATTTTAATGTGCTTTCTTAGGGCAACAACATGCAACACCAAATATTCTAGAATGTCTCAGTGCAATGATCGTAGATGCAGTAGTGCAAAGGAAAAGCAAACACTTTAAAATCAAGTATGTCTTAGTTCAAATCCTGTGTTTATCACCTACGAAGTATGTGAGGTAGACAATTTATTCTTCCAGGCTTCCATTTGTTCTTCAGTAAAACAATGTTGGTAGAATCTACCTCATCGGCTGTTGCAAAACTAAATGAAATGTGCTTTCAACACACTACTCATTATTATGCAGGTGGACATGCTGAATTTTTACACCGATCTCCATATACATGGGCTTTCTAACTGGAATGATAGCCCAGTGGAGCTCAAACTGGATGTGTTTCTATGTTGGCCTTCCCGCCCACCCCCTCCATTATGACATTTTACTTCTTGCTTAAAAGAGAGGCTAAACCTTCCCCGGAGGCTGGGCTTCCTAATGAGCAGAATAAAGTTCTAAGGAATAACCACAACAGAATCAAAGGGTAGACTGAAAGTAGAATTCTGCCACTGAGGAAGGCTTATTGGCCTTCCTCCCTTAAAACAGTGAGCCACTCTGTGGCATGTTCAGACTCCTTCAAGCATAGCTGGTCCCAGATGTCACATGAAATTTGGAAAGAGGAAGTTTAGCTGTTAAAAAATAAAAGTGGTGTGCTGATAAGGATGACGATGCTATTAAAACAGCAAGAGATTTCTCCTGGCAAACCCTGGCCACGGAGTGCTGTGCTGCACAATGGAGGAGGAAGCCCAGGCGAGACCTCGTCCACGTTTATCAGCATCCTGAAAGGTTGAGTCTGTGCCTCCGAAGCCCAGAGTTCTCTGAGCCTTTATATCTCCATTAAATGGCTGAGATTGTCCTTGTGTACTTGGGTGGATTGATGTTATTTCTAAAGCATGCAATTCATTTCAAGAGAGGAGAGGGAGGATTAAGTTGGAAATATTTTTCTATTCAAGAAGGAAAATTAAATATAACTGGAAATGTTTTCAGGAAAATGTTTTTATATTTCAATGTTTCCCCAGAGCACTGTGATCCCAATACATCACAGGACTGTGCTAGATTAAAAGGAATGAAGACAAAATGAATTTAAATAAAACTGAAACTGACCAGCCAGGCTTTATTTATTCTCCAAATCTGAGGAAACAATGAAGCAGGGGGGAAAACTACAAATGAACCAAAAGAAGAAATAAAAATCAACTCAACTAAAATTTTAAACTCAAATGAGTGTTTCAATTTTGTTTCAAAATTTTTAAAATGTAGTTTATTTTCATAGCCACAAAAGCTTTTCAATAGCCATGAAACGACAGTCACTTGATTGATAGAACCATTAAGACTTCCTTGGGCTGCGCGCGGTGGCTCACGCCTGTAATCCCAGCACTTTGGGAGGCCGAGGCGGGCGGATCCACAAGGTCAGGAGATCGAGACCATCCTGGCTAACATGGTGAAACCCCGTCTCTACTAAAAAATACAAAAAATTAGCCGGGTGTGGTGATGGGCGACTGTAGTCCCAGCTACTCATGAGGCTGAGGCAGGAGAATGGCATAAACCCAGGAGGCAGAGCTTGCAGTGAGCTGAGATCGTGCCACTGTGCTCCAGCCTGGGCGACAGAGCGACACTCCCTCTCAAAAAAAAAAAAAAAAAAAAAAAAAGACTTTCTTGGTTGTTTTCTCTCAATCATTTTCCTTAACACTTGAATCCACTGATACTCAGTTACAGAAGATGACTCGCTTGTCTTAGTCTTAGATCATTACAAGTACTTAGTGTTTGCCAATAATCAACACCAACAGCTCCAAGAAATGTGTACAATTAGAACAGCTGCTGTAATTGGTTGTGTTGCATTTTTTAAAATGTGCATACCACCCCCTTTATGAGCCCTAAATATGACAGGAAAAATTAAATGTGCAGGTCTCAGTTATCCTTATCAAAATAAACACATATTTTTAAGAGGAAAGAATTCTGTCAGTTAATCCTGTGTTTACATCTGTGATGTCCAGTAGCCATTAGCCACATGTGGCTATTTGAATTTAAATTAAAACTTAAAAAAAATCCAAAAAAAAATCCAAAATCCAGTTCCTCAGTAGCACTAGCCACATTTCAAGTGCTCCATAGCCACATGTGGCCAGTGGCTCCTGTATTGGAAGGGCAGCCATAGAACAGTCCATCATGGTGGAAACTTTGACTGAATGGTGCTGGACTAAATGGAAGAATGGAACTGTGAGCTTTGGGTATTTCACATATATTTTTTAAAGATGTAGGCTGGGTGTGGTGGCTCACGCCTATAATCCCAGCACTTTGGGAAGCCGAGGTAGGTGGATCACTTGAGGTCAGGAGTTCAAAACCCTGTCTCTACTAAAAATACAGAAATTAGCCAGGTGTGGTGGCACATGCCTGTAATCCCAGCTATTCAGGAAGCTGAGGCAGGAGAATTGCTTGAACCTAGGGGGTAGAGGTTGCAATGAGCTGAGATCACACCACTGCACTCCAGTCTGGGCGACAGAGTGAGACTGTCTCAATTAAAAAAAAAAATTAAAAAATAAAGATGTGCACAAAACAGTTTAATTATGGGGTCACTTTATAGAAGCTGCTTTAAAGCATCACCTTTCCAACTGCACACAAGTCTTTCCCCTAAGCAACTTCCAAGGCACAAACCCAATAAACATTCTCTCTCCTAAGCATTATCTCAGTTGTACATTCGATTGTAAAATATCTTTCTTCCTTAAAAACAGAACCTCTCACCCAAAACTTAAAAAGATGGTTCCTGTTGCCTACAGAGAACGGGGTCATTTGCAGAAGAAAGGGCAAATCATTAGTTTTAGATGGAAAGACCTCCCTAAGTCAACATTTAAATATTAAAACATATAGCAGGTAGTACCAAAGGGTTTCCCCTTCATCACATTTATATTTATTTATTGTCGAAATTCTCTGCCCAACAGTCAGCTCTGTGTGAGCAGAAAGCAAGTGTTCTGTTTGCTATTGCACACCCATTACAAGCTCAGTGCCTGCCTGGGACAAAACAGATGCTTAAATTTTTGTGGAATGATTGAATGAAACTTAAGAAGAATGGTATTTTGCTAAAGAACAGCAAACATCCTTTTAGAGTCTGGTTCCAATTCTTTATATTTGGATAGCAATCCACCCTTTATTTTCAAATGCAAACTTAAAATAACTCAGCAGACTGATTCATGCAAGTATGCATGCTACAGTTCAATATCTTTAATACTCAGCAAAAGGCATACAGCATCTATGTCATAGTAAAATATGAGCTAACATTTATTGCAGTTAAACGCCAGGCCCAACGCTAAGGATTTTACATATGCTATTGCATCCGCCCCTCACTCTGATAGTCTCTCTGCCACCAGGAGGAGAAAACCAAGGCTTAGGGGAAATTAAGTGACTGGCTCAAGTCACAGGGCTATAGATGTATAGTCAGAAAAGCTCCCCTGGTGAAGACTATGGACCATGCCTGTCATATAGCCTGATTGGACAATTCCTGCTTTAATCAGGAAGGCTACAATGGTCCTCGTCTACAATGGCCTGCCTCCAAGGAGGGGCATGGCTCTGGATCTTTGTAGCCCTAGAGCTTAGTTGAGCACCTGCCTTGCAGGCCTCCCACATATTTTTGTGGAGAAAGACTCAGCAGTCCTAATGGCTTAAGGCTACTCAGGCTTGGAAAAGGCCCCTTCTACAGAAGCAGGCACAGCTCAGCACATCCTGTCTCCCTCTAAACAGTGGCTGCGGGGAAATCACTGTGACCTTGCCACTACACAGCAGCTTCATGCTTTGGCCACCATGTTGTAGCCTTTAGGGCCACTCTGCTCCAAGAACTGGCCTGCTTCTGCAAACTGACCAGTTGCACCAGCATCAAGAAGCTGGCAGCACTTCAATTATTATTTTTCTTGCTATTCAGAATTTCAACCTAATAACTCCACTATTTTAAAAACACACAGTGATTTAGCAAGAACCTGTTGTGCCCCAAGTACTGGTCAGACAACTGCCTTTTAAGGGGCTCACTTTCCTATTTGGCCCAATTCCCTCAGATTAGGGTTTCTAGAAGTCTGACCTATAAGCATTCATTTTCATAAAAACCACTACTGACAAAGCAACAGGTTCTAAGTGTACACATATAAAGAGCTAATTTTTTGTTGAATTAATATTTGTCGAGGGCTTGCCAAGTGGGGGTACAAAAGTATAATAAAGGGCATCTATCCATGTGGGGGAAAGGTAAACAAATATTAATCAAGTCCTAGTGATTTTGCATAATTCTCCGTAATTCTCTCTGCAGTCCTATAGCGTAGATAACATCTCCACCTATGGATGATAAAAAGCATTGCTTATAATAACTCACTTCCTGAGTACCTGCAAGGCACAAATTCAGGGTCAGGCACAGTTAATCCTCACAACTCCCTCAAGGAAAAGGTATTACTACTTCCTTCTCCAGAAAGACAGGCTTGGGGCATCTGTCTGGGTCCGAGGTGCCCACGCTGTGCTGAAGTCGAGTCAGACACACACAGGCCTGCCTGGCTCCGCAGCCCATGGTGCCATTAAATGAGACTGCCCTCACTTTCATGGGGGGACACATAGAAAGCTCCCCACCCCAACCAAGGGAGGAAAAGATGACTGTGGGAGAACACATCACCAGACAGCATCAGTATCCCATTAGTGCGGAAGGCAAGATTGACAGGAAAAACAGACGAGGAAATAGTACAGTGGGATGCGCAGAGGCTGTATGAAGTTGGTTCTAGAAAATGGGGTGGCGGCACAGGTGTAGCCATTCCAGAACTAGGAAGGCAGGGTAAGGTACTCCATACATGTTGAGGGGGAGGTGGAGGGAGTGAGAGGGGAACAAAGGCCAAAGCAGGCTAAAGTCAGATCAAGTAGAAACCAAAGCCAGGCCAGGGTACTTGTACTGTCTCATGCAGAAAAGAGGGAACCAGAACACTGGGGTGGGGATTAAAGTAGTGGTGGGAGATTCACTGGGTGTCACTCAAAGCTTGTCTCAGGTCACAGGGCTCTTCTATTCCCCCAACTTATCTGAACAGGAGAAATCCACTTGGCTCCCAGACCCGCCTGCCCTGGCATTCTCCCGCAGGGAAACATGCTTTGGTTGTTCAGACGTGACTTATTGGCACTTAGAGGCTGTTGGCATGGAAAAAATGAACAGGCTGACCTGGCCAGAAAGGAGCAGGTGACGCAGAAACCCAGCAAAAGATGAGTTCACCCTGCCACCCTGAGTAAATTACGAAGCTCACATGAAGCGCCACAGAAGAAAGAACGGGGATGATTTACCAGACAGAGAAGGGAAAGTCTCAACCCTAGGCACCTCATGAGCCCAGCAGAGTGCCAGGCAAAATCCCTAAGGCACTTCATTGAGTCCTACAACCTCACATAGACTTCACTGTTCTCATCTCAGGCAGGGGACACCCAGGCTCACTGTGGCGAAAGCACCTGACCCAGATGAGTAAGGGAGAGAAGCCGGAGCACACATCACTGGAGCACACTTCATTATAGTGTCTTTCTGCCTTCAATCACTTGCCCGGTTTTGTAACTTCATAATAGAGTGTCATGATGCCCAGAACTTCGTGGCCCTGAGGCAGAACTCTGCCCCAGCTCTGGCACTCTCCTTAACCTGCTGTCACCACATGATACACAAGAACCATTCCTCTCAAATCATGAAACAAAGATTAAACATATTCCACCAATAATACCCATGATATGCATTAATTCCATCAATTCCACTAGTCTGGAAAACTATTCCTTGTGGGGGAGGGCTCACAGACAGACAACTGGAAGAGAAAAAAACAGAGAGAAATCCAAGTCAGATGTTGTGCCTAACTTGAGGCAGGACTTTTCCTGGGATTTAAGTAGGTCTGGAGGCTGCTCTGGCACATCCTGGCCACCCAGGCCACGCCTGACATTTCTATTTGCAATGCACCTTCCCCTCCTCCTCCACTTCCCGCATTTCTCTTCTAGTGCCCCATTACTGACAAAGTGCAGGGGCTGAGATGGGCGCACCGCACCGACCCTTTGAAGCGGCCACAGCTTTGCAACGTGTCCCTGAAATTCCTACAAACCAAAAAGCAATTCAGAATCGCAGGAGGGAGGCTTATCCTCCACTCAGCAAACCAGATCCTCAAGATCATCTTTTTTATACTGAAAAGGCTTTTCACAAAATATTCCAAACCATCTTCATAGATTATTTTTCCTTTCTTTAAAAAAACTAAACAAGACTGGATGTCATTTAGAATACCGACTTCTAAAAAAGGGCATTTTTGAACTGAATGCCACATGCTGTATTTTGCCATTTTGCCTGTGCCTCCTGCTTGGAGTCTGTGACACAGAGAAGCCTCAAACACTGGAGCTGCTCCGGGCCACGCAAACTCCGCTCCGCATCTTCCAGGCAGCCCTGTCGCAAATAATTCATGTCCACTACGCCCCTATCACACTGAATACAACCACATTGTACTGCTGGAAATGGGAAACCTGATTCAGATCACAGGAGAAGGTAGAAAAACATTTGGTTCAACACAATACTGCTTTTTTTTTTTAAAGGAAGGAAACATATTTCAAACCTAGGAATGGGGAAAGACCCATCGTGGAATAAAACACAGAATTTAAAATAGCATCCGATGTGACCCAAACCAGCAACAATAACGAGAAAACCACCCAGTCCTTCCAGAGATGCACCTTGTTTCTGCTGCAGTGTTGCAAATCAAAATCGATCTGCCCATCCAAGCAATTTAAAGAGGAAGGGCGGCATTTGTAGAAAATGGTACATGTTGATAAAGCATGACTTGTCCCACATGGAGAGCAATAAAAGGAAAATAAGCCTGAGCACAGTATGCTGTGCTCACCAGGAGGAGGAAGAGAAAAAAGACAGAATAAGGGCAGGGATGTCGGGGGAAGGGAGGATGGGGTGTCAAAGGCCTGCAGAATTTTTGTAAACAACAGCCCATAATGGCCACGGTGAGAGAGAAGGGAAAACAGACATGGAGGGAAACGTGTTTACAACTGCAGCGGCAGCGGGAGGTGGAGGGATTCCCCGACTCTGCGCTGGGCCCGCTTCGTTCCGGTGGGGCCCCGAGGTTGGGATGTGCTTTAGCTCCTCCACCCCCCCCCCCCACCCGCTTTCCTAGTGGGGGAAACACATCTTGTTTATAGGGAAGGTTACTCCTCCTCTGCTCTGGTGATCGCGTCCCTAATACTCCTGCTGCATCCTTGCGGGATGCCCACTTGACTGACAGACACTTCAGCCAGTCGCTGCCCGCGCCCCGCGGAAAGGTGGAATTTCCCAACGCACCGATTGGCCGGCGGGGAGGGTGGGCCCTGGTGATTGGCGTGTTATTCGGAGTGGAAAGTAGTAAACAACCTTGGTCCACGGCGGCGCGGGCGCTGGGTGCCCGCTCCCTCTTCCCTCACCCGGGGCGGGGTGGGGCGCGCTCCAGACAAAAGGAGCCTCAGCCCCTTGGAGGGGAGAGCAGGAAAGGCGCACACCAGAGCCGGGGAGCGGGCGTCCCCCAGAGCCCCTGCGCCAGAACTGCTGACTTGCAGCTTCGCTTCACATCATTTTTGTTCTGTGGAAAACCGCAAAGGTTTTGTTTCCATAATTCGGCTCCTCTTCTTCATCTTAGGTTTTAGAAAGTCTCCAAAGAGAATGGCAATTTAGTTTCTCCTCCTTTCTGCCCTCCACCTTTTAAGATTAATTTTTAGTTCTGTCTTTGCAGAAGTTGTTTTAAGTCTCTGTACTAAAAATTGTTGCTTTATTCACACAATACGCCATTAAGGGCACACGGGTGAATCAGATGCCCCGTTAGTCCCTTTCCCTGCAAGTTCCTGGCTGCGATCTCACTCGGAGGGGCTGAGTTTGGGAGCATGTATAAAAAGAAACAAGATGGTATTAGGCTCACTTGACAAGAAATAAGCAGTTACCTTGCCTTTTCCACATAGGGTGTAGTTCACCCAGGCTATCATCTGACATTGGTAAGTCCCCTTCTGGTTGGTCTTGACTCACAACCCATTCCTCATTCTGGCCTCCCCATCCTCACAGGACCCCCAGCCAGGGGAAACTTCCCAGCTTCCAGCGGGAGGTGCTGCTTCCCCAAATTAGGCAGCACCTGGGGCTGCCTCTACGTGCATAATCACCTCAGAGGTCCGGAGCCAGATTCCAGAGATTGTTTCTGAGATTCTGGCAAGGCCCCAGGGTACTGATGGAGGACTGGGAAGGTAGGAGAAGGCAACGGGTAGGGAGAGGCTGGACACAGGAGGGATCTCCACTTCATTTATGTGCTCCTTGGTGCTTCGCTCTGATGGTAAGTCACGTTGTCACTCTTGGCCAGACAGCCAGACTGTCCAAGCTTAAAACGTAAACAAAAGCTCCTTGCAGGAAGCAACGGAGTGCACACTTGCCACCTGGGGGTGCCTCTCTGCCACCCCCTGGCCAGCCCTCTCCTCCAGAATCTGGCCCCACCCCGGCCCTGCCCACCTGGCATGTGAAGCACCCCCTCCTCTCCAAGCATCCCTTCCTCCAGCCGCTGTGTTCCTGTCGCAGGTCCTTGGATGGGCCACACACAAACCTTCATTCAACTTATTCTTTCTAGGCCTTACCCTGCCTGCCCGGGAGAGGCCACTGTTCTCCATGGCTTCCCTTGCCCTGGCCATCCCACTTCCTGCAGAAGGGCTCCGAAATCGGTTTCGGTAGCACTGTGTTAATGTTGCAGATGGTGTTTTCAACACTGTATTCAGACTCTACTTGTAGGTCTCTCCACCTCAGTAGACCCTGAGCATACCGGGCCAAGTTGCTATATTCTGATTTGTGTCTGGTCCACAATAAGCACTCTCTCAAGTCTTGCCAAACATTTGTAGCACTCAGTTCTCCTCTTCTCCAACACTCACACCTGCTTCTGCTGCCCCCAAGTCGAGTACCCCTACCTAGTTCCTTGCTAACATGTTAACATGGTATCCCCCCCACCAAGTGCCCATCGCTCAGTGGTTCCCTATACACATGCAGTTACTTGTAACGTAGGCTGCTTCCTCTGCCAGTTATGCTTTTCTGCCTTCTCTACTTGGCAAATTCCTATTCTAAAAATCACTTCCTCCCGTGGCTACCTGCCACAAGTTCCACTCGACTCCCCTGGACTCCCAGAGCACCTCAGAGAGACCTCCTTGCAACCTCTGCCCCTTGCGAGGACACAGCTACAGAGCCACAGCTGGCATGGTTTGCTGGAAAAACCAAGAGCTGAAAGGCAGATTTACCAGGTGGTGCCCCCCCAGGTGTTGGCAGAACCCACATATTCCAGTCTCCAGACCATGGAAGCAGTGCTGTTTCCAGCTTGTCTCTGCCACAGGGTCCTTCTCTGCTGTCTCAGCCTGAAGGCCTTCTCTGTGCCTGTGAGTGACTGGCTCCTTCTCAACCTTCATTCAGGTCTCTGTTCAAACATCATCCCCACCATCATGCCCACCTGCCAACTATCACACAGACCTTAATTTTCTTCATGAGGTGATTCTAATGAGAAAATAAGCTTGGGAGCTGTCACCCTAACTTCTTTATTCCCTCAGTGATGGAATTTTGGGGACATTTTCATCTTTTGCCATTTGAAACAACACTACAATGAATGACTTTGCACAACTGTCATTGCACATGTGTGCAAGTGTATCTAAGGGGTAAATGCCCCCTCCAAAATTGATGAGTCAAAGAATACGTATTTGTAACCTGAGAGATATTGCTAAATTCTCCTCTACGGATTCTTCAGTCCTCCCAGTCATGTGGGGCTGTTTGCCAAAGAGTGTATTATTAAATATTTTAGATTTTTTCCCAATATGAGAAGTGAAAAAAATGGTATCTTGGTGTAGTTTTAATTTGCATTTCTGGTATGGGTGAGATCAAACTTTTTTTTCCTATGCTTAATTAGCTATTTGTGTTTCTTCTGTGAGCTATCTGTTCAATACTTCATCCCAAATCCTATTGAACTGTTAGCCTCTTCCTTAACAATTTCTAGGAGCTCTGTTTTACTGTTTTTTAAATAAGGGAGATTAGCTCTTTGTGATAGAAGTTTCGAGTATTTTTCTCAGTTTGGCATCTGTCTTTGCTTATGGTTTTTGGCCATGCAGGAAGTTTTTTTGTAATTTAAATTCAATTTTTATGAATGTTTTCTTTTCTGGCTTCTGGATTTTGAGTTGAAACTAGAAAGGCTTTCTCTGCTCCAAGGTTATAAAAAGGAACTCACTACGTGTTCTTCCAGGACTTTCATAGTTTTGTTTACATTTTTACCTTGGATTCATTTGGAGTTTAGCCTGGTACATGGTATAATGTATGAACCTAACTTACTTTCTTTTCCAGAGAAAAGAAAGATGGCATGATTGGGCCATAGTTTACATGCCCCAATCCAGGAAATTAAGAGTTTATCTTAGTCCCAATGATTTGTGAAGCTACCTTTATCAAATAACTAAATTTCCACAGGTACTTGCATCTACATTTGGACTTTCTATTCTGTTCCACTGGTCTGTCTCTTCATCTATTGGTACCTCACTATTTTAATTATTTAGGCACTATGGAAGTTTTTAATACCTGATAAGGACTCCTTGCTCTTGTTCAGTTTTTTTGTTGTTGTTTTAATGATAACCTCAGAATCTAAGTAAAAGAAAAAAAATCTGTTGTGTCTGGATTTATATTAAATTGATAAACTTAGGGAGAACTGACATCTTGCCATCTTGCTAATGATGATTATTATTGTCTAATAAATATGGTATGTTTTTCCATTTATTCCAGTTGTCTTCTGTATCTTTTAATAGTATGGTTATTTTAAGGTGTTTTCTTTTTATTTTCATTGGATGTAGAATCTTCAGTAATATCATCTAACAAGTTATTTGCCTATTGTACAGTTGTATTATGACAAATTTATGTATGTTATTTCTGGCAGAAGATGTTCTATTCTGTGCCTTTAGAAGGACACAGTGGGATGGGAGGGAACATCAGAGGGTGATAATCTTAACAATAAATAGAGGTTGAGATCCTAATCAAGAATCAAAGCAATACATTCTGAGTTGGCATTCACAAATGAGTAAGTCAAATGGTGTGGGGCATAATGCTGGGGTGGCCAAGGAAGGATTCTGCCAAACAGAGGATGATGTTGCTTAAGCTTCCAACAGCAGATTCAGAGAGGTTAGGGAAAATAAGCAAGGGAAAGAAACAAGGACTGATCTAACAATTATGGGAAGCTGACTCCATGCCTTAGTGGATGCTTGCGGAGGATGGTACTATCTTGGCTAGGCTGACTGTATTAGCAATGCACATATCTAAATCAGCTCTAAAACCCATAGAGAGACTCGCACTTTAGTGTGAACATGTAAACTGTGGGTGATGGGCTATATTTCACATAAGTTGTGATCACTGCAAGGCTCTGCTGGTATTTTACAAGTCAGAAACAAGTTTCCTCTTCCACAGCCATATGTTTGAAAGATATGTCCCTTTAAGAATATCAAACTCTCACCCAAAACATGTATTTTTCAAACCTAGAGGTTCCAACTTGAAATACTGGACCACGGAGATACCCGGCTCAGATCCTCTTTCAGAAAGGACTTGCTGTCCAGCTGCAGAGTGTCACTAGTAGATGGCCTCCAGCTGCTAGCTCTTCTAGGGTCCACTTCAACTTTTGGCCTAGGTCACACTCTTCCTAGGCAGTTCCTGGCCAGTAACTGAGCACAGCAATGGTCCCAGGTTCCGGTTATATCCATCTAACAGGGGGCTCCGCAAACGAGCTCCTCGAAGGCTAGCAGAATGTCTGTCCTATCAGACTTCTGGTTGAACCGCTCCCCACACCCATCATCTTCCTCCTCTATTCCTTTCATTGGTGTGACCCTCAGTAAACCTTTCACATCCCTAACTTCATCTCAGTCTGTGTCCTAAAAAACTCAAATGGCAATGAAGATGTTTAGCAAATTTTGGGAGAGTAAAGGAGGGAATAAAAATTCCCACATAATGTAGAACCAGACAATTCTGGAACTAGAAGTAGAAAGGCCTCATCACACAAGCCAATTAAAATGCACCTCAAAGGTTAATGTCATCGAATTTCAAAAGTCCCTGAAGCTCCCATGGTTATAAATGAGCATTTCCTGCATGCTGGACTCGTCACTGTTGGTCTGGATTAATCTTCACTTCCATTCTAGGGGGTAGGTACAAGCACTTCCATTTTACAGACAAGGAAAACCTGATGTAAGTAAGTGGTAGAAACCAGATTCAAATGCAGGCAGGCCTATCTGGCTCCAAAGCCTTTTCCTTTCCTGATGGTACACTGCCCACGTCTCTTAGTTTATCAGCACAGGGTCAAAAAGCTGGTGAGGTATGGACTGACATGGCATCTGCAGAGGTTTCCATACTTATACCAAGATGCCTCCCTGTAAAGAGTGGACTGTCCGGTAGATGGGTAAGGTGGCTCACACCTTAATCCCAGCACTCTGGGAGGCCAAGGCAGAAGGATCACTTCAGGTCAGGAGTTCAAGACCAGCCTGGCCAACATAGTAAAACCCTGTCTTTACTAAAAATACAAAAAATAGCCAGGCATGGTGGTATGCGCCTGAAATCCCAGCTACTCAGGAAACTGAGGCATGAGAATCACTTGAACCCAGAAGGCAGAGGTTGCAGTGAGCTGAGATCACACTACTGCACTCTAACCTGGGTGATGGAGTGAGAATCTGTGTCAAAAAAAAAAGAGTGAAGTGTTCTGCCTTTGTCTTATGAGGAGATATAATAATTGGCAGCCGTATACTATATTCCTGGGTCAAGGAATTCCTGGGTCATTTTCAGCAAGCCTAAAACAAGGTGTTCACACATTTATTTAAAAATATCCCAACAAAATGTTGCATAATTTCCCTTGATTGCAATGATTCTTTAAGCTGTTAACATTAATCTTGGGTGGATGCAGGAGTTGTCCACTGGCTTTCCAAAAAGCATCCAATGCCTTTAAGGCAGCATAAGAGAAACACTGCCCCTCTTGATGAACTAGGTCCCTGAGTCCGGCAGTACTGCCCTGTTCTCCACTGTGTCACCTTTATAGGGACCCCTGAGAAGACCAGTGTGCATGAACCAGAGACTGGACAGTGCCTCTGTTACCATCACCGTGTGGTATCATGAAAGGAAGAGGTAACCATCCCAAGTCACCCAACTTGTCAGCAGAACTACTGGGAATAGAGCTTAATTTTTCCTGTACCTAAATTCTTCTATCTGTAGTTGGAGTTACAGGCCCCAAAGTAAAGATCTATTATGCTTGCCTATGTTGCTCCTAAATTCTCTACTCATCTATTTATTATTTCCAAATTTAGTAAGGCCATACTGTTGTGTCTTCATCCTGGTCAATGCATCCAATGATACCTTGATAACTTTATCAGAGCAGTAGCTAGCAGAAGCACAGAGGAATGGAGGATGTTAAAACTGCTCAACACCACAGTACAAATGCATTGTCAGCTTATGTAGGAGTCTGCTTTTTATGCAGGCTTATGCAACTGTTGTAATTTTAAAATTTTATAAGCCATTTGAAAGAGCAACTTTGATATTAATGAAATGGGGAGAAATGTACATATAGTCAAAGAAAAGTGTCTTTCCTTTGGCTGATGTCAGAGACTCCCTAGAAATGAAAAATTATTACTGTCTTTTAGAAAAACAAAGGTTAAATGAAAATAGCACTGGCAGGAGTCATATCACAACAGCAAAATACAACAGGGCCAGGCAAACCAAGGATATTGTTACAAATGTGGAGCCTTAATCAGGCTCATACCTCTAACCTTTTATTTTGTAAAGCTGCCAATTTTATAGTACAAAAATTTTAGTTAGGGCACCTTTAAGATTCACTGCATCTACTATGAGAAGAGAGACTGTCCTAGAAGAGTTTTTAAAAATACTACTTTGAAACACTTATGGGCAAACAAGAATTGGAACACTAATCACTGTAATTTCCCCACCAGGATCACTAGGTAAGACATTCAGAAAACTGGTGGAAGCAAGTGATGATTCAGATGCAGTAGTAGAACAGAAGGTTGCCAATCAACTGCAAACAAAGTGCTGCACAGGCTCATTTCAACTGACAGCAATGGTAGAGAGAGAAGAGAGAGAGAGGAAAGAGGAGAGAGGAGAGAGAGAGAGATGGGGGGGAGGGAGGAGGGGAGAGAGAGGGGGGGGGGGGGGGAGGGGGAGAGAGAGAGAGAGAGAGAGAGAGAGAGAGAGAGAGAAGATACGAATATGAGAAGGGAAGTAGGGAGAGACAAAGCCTGACTGACTCAGATTCCAAATTACATACAGACAAAGCCCCTCAAAGGTTATCATGCCCTATCTGATCCAGGGTAAATGAAAAATTCTGAGGCGCAATTCACAGGGAAAGTCAGAGTGTCTACGCTGTTTAATAATGTACATTGAATAAAGTATTAGAAATATATTTATTCTTCTCCCTACTCTTGGTGCTACTGACCATCTACTGAATACAGGGTACAAGAAGAGTTTGCCAAGTTTTAGGTACTGCCCAGGTCCTTCCACGGCTAACAAGGCAGAAACACTTATGTGAACTCCTTGATGAGCCTGGTATGTTGTGTGTGGAGAGGATGCCTGATGATGTCTTTGAACTTCACTTTTTGGTTTCTCAGCTATCTCAGAGGTCTGGCTGTAGAATTACTAATATTTTAAACAATGCAAATGTAATTATAGTTGAAGCATACTCTTTAACAGAAGGAGGGAAAGATTGGCATTTAGAAACTTCATTAAACTTTTGGCCTTTTCAAGGCTAAATGAATCTTAGGGAAGAAATAAAAAGTTCCCATTGATACACTTAAAAACAGATTTCTTGCAATTAACAGATCTAAATCTATGAAAAAGGGAGCATTTATGGTAATTTCAGTAATCTCTCACTTTCTCTAGATATTTCAAATCAAACTGTAATAAGTATAAAATCCCTCCTTCTCTCTAAATACACACATACACAAATGTTAATCAGCAAAACTTTTTCTAATCTCAAGGAAATGTCAGTTACATTTACACAAGCATAACTAGTTCAAGCAATTTATTTGTAAGTAGATATGCCTGCTAGATTAGGAAAAAAGCATATTTAGCTGTATGGCATGACATGCCCCCTACCCCAAACCCTGAATAGTTTTTTTTGGCAGGTAATCAGCAGAAGAGATATAAAGGCATCTTCAAGGTATAGAAAGATGTTCGAGACTTAGAATATTCCTTTTCTCATAGTTCTCTTATCCCAACATATAAATTGTAACAATTTGTTTAAAAGACTGAACTAAATTATGATATTCTTGTCTTCCAAATTTATTTAGACTTGGTATCCTGTTCTTTCTCTGGAATTTCCTTTGCTTTTCTTTTTGTCAGTAAGCTAAATTACTTCTCCTCCCACATGCATAAAAGCATTAATTTATAAAACACATAGCCATATGTTATATCTCATGTAATTCTATTTTACATTTCACTGCCACCCAGACTTATCTAACATGAACAAATAGATATTATTTACTGTAGTCAGAATGAGAATTATCTAATGCCACTTACATAGCCATAAATTGATTTTTGATTAATGTTTAAGCAAAAAGCAAACAAGCCCATCTGCTCTGAAAACAAATAAACAAAAGGAAGCAGCAAACACATAGTTCACAGGAATTTCTGCAGTATTCGTATGTTTCAGCTGCTGGTGAGGATAGAATTTTTTTCATTGCTATCATGAAAATGTACTGCTTGACAAGAAGATAATTTCATATATAGATGTAGCTTCTTCTCTAGCAACTGTTAATTTAATAGACTATTACTTATGGTGAAATACAAAACAATCCCATTCTGAAAAAAGCACTGAAGACCGATAACCAGCAGTGAACTTCTTCCGTATTGCTCGGTGGGAACAAAAGAAAGCTCAAATGGGTCAGTTTTTCTTCTTTCAGGGTTGCTTTCTCTATGGATCAAGGTAAGAAGGAAGAAAAGTTAGGTCTCCTATTTCACACAGTAATGCATGGGCTGAAAGAGTCTTTCTAAAAATATTTAAAACTAACTATTGTACTGTGTACCTATGAAATTTCCTTTTCAGTGCAACTCAAAATTGCTAAGACAAACCAATGAGAGAGAAGTAGAAACGTGAAAAAGGCCCTGTCCTGCTTATTTGTATCTCTGAGGTTTCCTCAGTATCTGGCACAGTATCTGTCAGTTGACAGCTCTAATCCATTTAGAGTGAATTTGTTCTGCTTCTATTATGGAGGTAAGAGAAAAAAAACTGCTGCATTAGGTGGGAATTTCACTAATACCAATGAATTCCCAATATTCTAACTTTTTGGGGAAAAAAGATGCCAAAAAAAGTGAATGAATTTTGAACAAAACTAAACAGCATGTTAGGATTATGGCATAGCAGGTTGAAGGATGAAAGAATGGTAAGAGCAATTTCACAGCAACCAAAATGACACAAGAACACACATGCCGGTAAGCAAACAAGAGGCACAACTTAACGACGCAAGAGGAAGTAGTTTAACTTGCAACTTTCAAAATTAAATTCTAACTGTGGTAATATAAAGAAAGCTTTACATCCCGTTCACCACGTTACACATATTGCCATTTATTTGCTAACAGCAAAAATTCAAATGAGTGTATTTGAGTCTCTAAATATTTTCTACAAACGCTCTCCCCCAGACTAAGACAGACACTGCCAAAGTGAACGAGTCACTGCATGGCTAGATTTCCATGTTGAAAATCTTAGGCTCACAGCAGAATACTTGCACAAATCCTACTGCAACTCCTTAAAAATCACTCTGCAAGTTGCATCCTAAGAGTTCTTGTCAAAATTGTTCTTTAAAGCATTACACACATACACACACTGGCCTAGACAACAAGGATCTTTGTCTTTCTTTGCCAAAAGACAGTGTTTCCCGAGGCCTGTTTTAGCCTTCGACTGATGGTTCTGATTTTGGTTCAGAAAAATAATTGCATGACTGTCCTAAAGTGGAAAGAGAAAAACCTCAAAAATTGTTAACACATCAATTACATCAACCTTTTCTAATTACAACTCTGCATTTCATTATTCTGCAGGCAAAATGAGTACCTTAAGTCTAGAGCCCCAGGTAAACAAAGCCTTTCCCTGTCCTCATTTCAAAACTTTGTTTTTATAAACATTCCCCCTGTCCCCTAAACTGAACTACAACAGCACAATGATCCTGTTGTGAGCACTCCCTTGACCTCTACAGGACAACAGATTGTTGCTCACTTAGCCCCTCAGAGTAAAATCAGTTTTAATATGGAAGTTTCTGTCTTATCAAAGGAAGTAAAGAAGTAAAAACAAAAAATGAACATATATAAGCACAGATTTCTAAGCTTCGATTGTATAGAAATGGTAGGTATGTGGCTTGCCAGGAAAGCGTATCACCTGCTTCTGCTTCTCTCTAGGGACAGAGGTGAAGGGGTCTGTTCTGGAGTTTTCTAAGGAGGCCATCTTAGTTATTACATCAGGGAAGTTTCTAGTCAAAATGTTATTCCTGTCTACAGGGAAAAACAAAAGCAAAACACAAAGAACATTGCTTCTAATGGCGTCACAGCAAGGAGTTTATCTAGAAAGATGATGCCAGGAGTCGCCTCTTTTCCAGGAAGACAGAAACAAAAACCGTTCTCCTCGAGAGGCCAACAGTGTAGAAGCCCCTTTTCGAGAACTTTCCAAGGAGACGAACTTCTTTGTAAGTGTATGAACACAGGGAAGAGCAGCGCTCCACGTTCCAAGGAAGAAAAGCAACCCACAGCTCCTCCTGCCTGTGCGGCAGATGACCAGAAAGACGAGAAAGGGAAACAAACTTCCATTCATGGTGAAGCACGCTGCTTATTTCTCAAATACACTTTTCAAATGCCTCCACAAGTTGTTTGTTTCTATATTTTGAAAGCACTCAATATGCAGAGTATTTGCCAACCACAGGCAGAGAACCCAGTCAAGACGTACCAACTCAAACTCCTCCCTGGTGCAGGCAAGGATAAACAGGGAACAGGTAAGAGAGGCCTGCAAAGCCAGGTGGACAGAGATCACATGTGATCCCAAGCAGAAACAGGCTGCTGGAAACTAACTCTCTCTCTCTCTAGCTGATACTTATTCAGCACTTACTGTATGTCAGGTACTATTCTAAAAACTTTTACACATAATAACTCAGTTTTCACATAGATACAATTATTTTCCATACTTTAGAGATGAAAACATTGAGGCTAGAGAGGTTAAGTAATTTGACCAAGGAAGCACAGCCAGTAAATGGCAGGGCTAGGATTTAAACCCAATCAATATATTTTTTTGTAGCTCATCTCAATGGAGTTAGTTGGAGTCTCACCAGCACTTCCTTGTACTGGGCTCCACTTTACTGACTTCTATCAACCACAGGCCATACTTTTTTTTCCGTAGCCTGAAGAAGAAATGCGCTAGGTAACTTCATTATGATGGCAGTAAGATTGTTTTTCAACACATACACACACACTTTCAAAAACAACTTAGAGGCCAGATGCAGTGGCTCATGCCTGTAATCCCAGCACTTTGGGAGGCCAAGGCGGGCGGATTACCTAAGGTCAGGAGTTTGAGAGCAGCCTGGCCAACATGGTGAAATCCTGTCTCTACTAAAAATACAAAAGTTAGCCCTGTGTGGTGGCATGATAGTCTACTCGGGAGGTTGAGGCAGGAGAACTGATGGAACCCGGAAGGCAGAGGCTGCAGTGAGCCGAGATCGCGCCACTGCACTCCAGCCTGGGTGACACAGCAAGACTCCGCCTCAAAACAAACAAACAACAACAAAACAAACAAAAAAACACCGCCTGGACAACAAAATGAGACCCCCATCTCTACAAATAAATAATTAGCCAGTCGTGGTGGCATACACCTGTAGTCCCCAGCCACTCGGGAGGCTGAGGCAGAACTGCATGAACCCAGGAGTTGGAGGTTACAGTGAGCTACGACTGCACTACTGTACTCCAGCCTGGGTGACAGAGTGAAACTCCATCTTAACAACTTAAGTGGTAAAGCAGGCCTCCAGTATACTTTCGCCTCTCTGTCTTTTCTTTTTTTCTAAAGATTACTACTTATTCACCGTTCCCCATTGGTTTAGATAATAACAGAAGAAGCAGGACACTATAAAAAACCTTATTTTGCTACCACAGAAAGCAAGATGTGAAGGCAGTCAGGTTTGATAACAGTGCACACTGTTTTTGCAGTTATCTTTCATCACAAGGCTCTCACATCATGTGCTGTGGGCTCATGTAACACACTCTGCTGGAATGCCCCCATTCAAGTGGGGAGAGAGTCCGTGACAGTCCTGCCTGCACTCACTATGCTAGCAAAAAATGTCTGGGAAGGACAGAAAAGAATGTAACATGCAATTAAAGCAAGGGAGAGTGATTAATGTAGGCAAAAATTAATCACAAGGGCAGTGTCAAAGTTTGGTGGGACAACTGAATGTTCAGAAGGGACCTGAAAAAAGTAATCCCATGATAAACAACATGGTAAAAAGCTTAGATTGTGCCCTCAAGTTTTCTTAAGATTACAGATAAAATGACAACAGGCAAATTATTTTCTTTCCCAGGTGAAATGAAGAACCAAGGATCATCTGAGCAAAGACTCAAGGACCATCTGAAAAAAGACATCCATATCTATACCATAGATGACTTGGCATCTATGGAGGAGTGGAGGTGAGCACCACTCTACCATGGAGAGGAAGCAGCCACTGTAGAGGCTGGGCTTGCGGAGATTCCTTCTGGATGCCCTCAGACCTGTCATTAATGGGGACAAAGCAGAATCAGGGGACTGCTATATCTCATCTACGACTACTAGCTCCACCATCCAGGGTACTGTTCTTGCCACTACATCTAGAAATAAGAGGAGTGCAATCTTATAACTAGAAAAGGCTGTCTCGCTGAACATTTATTCTCATTCCTCTACCCAAAACTAACGAAAATCTGAAGTCTGAGTGGTGTCTGAACCTAATATTTTCATGTCCGAGACACACAAGGTTGAGCTGCCACTTCTAGCCATCTGAACCACCCAGTGTGAGTATGTGGCTGGGAGGGTGGGTGGTGATGGTGGTGGTAGGGAGGTGGGGGAGACTTCTAATGAGAGGCAGTAGAGAGTAGGGTCTAAGAGTAGGTACTCTAAAGTCAGATTGATTGGGTTCAAATCCCAGGTATGCCATTTACCAGCTGCACTTCCTTGGCCAAATTACTTAACCTTTCTGTGCCTCAATTTTTTGTCTCTAAAGTGGGGATAAATAGTTGTAACTATGGGACAACTGAGTATATGGCAAGTGTTTAGAACAGTACCTGGCACAGAGTAAGGGCTGAATGAGTGTCAGCTCCAATTGTCATCAAGGTGTAAGTTCACTGGCAGCAGGTGCAAGATTCTTTTGGATGGCTAACAAACTACAGCTTTGGCTGACAGTGCTGTTTGTGAAACCCAGTGGCCTCTTCGCTCCATAGTCAGCCTTCCAGTGCTCCTGCCCTTGGTGGCCTTGGCAGGAGCCTGGGGTTGAGTGGGGACTCAGACAACTGAAGCTCTCTCAGCAAAAGCAGGATCCCCACGTCTCCCATTGACACTAAAAAACAAATTCTTGAATTTTTCCCGGGTCTGCTGAGTGATCAAAAGAGGACAGCTGGGGCAGGACGACAGAGCCTCAGCAGTGTCAGGGAAGCCTGCATACTTCCCTCATGCTCAGAGTGCCTTCTGGCCACAGGCTTATTTCAGCTGTCTTTTGTCCCATTTCTGAGGCTCTAAAGGGATGCTCTGGGCACTGGGACCTATGAATAAATCAAGATGAGTGAGGCAAGGGTAACACCATGATTAGATCAGCCTGGCCCATTGCCCTTTGACCTTAGAGTACTGGAAAAGCCTTGACAGGCAAGGGCATGAGAAGGCCATGTGCTGCAGGGGCACAGTCTTCAAACAGGAGCCTTCCTGGGGCAAACAGGCGGCATCTACCTTCTAAATAACAGGTTTAAAATTCAAGAAAGCAAACAGCATTCCCTAACTATCAATATTCCAATAAGTCCTAGAATAGTTTTAGTTTTTAACATCCCAGATAGCATTTTCAATTGTAAAACCTGGAATGAGAGGCAAAGGATTTTCAGGGTCATGTGCTATTTTTTATTGGTTTACATGCAGGATGCAGATGTCATTTTAAATTTTTATCTTTCTAAATGTAGTTAGTTTGGCCACCCTCCGTGCTGAAGACCATAGTGAGTCCAAACAGCACGGTTAATTGAAATCTACAGATAATCACAGAAATTCCTTTTAGCCAACGATGTCAACTTTGTCCCGCTGGTGGAAGAAAATAAAAAGGCTGAAATTAGAAAATCTAAGTTTTTTCTCATAAAGGTGAACCCCAAACCTGTCCAATAATACTCTACTAAATAAAGTCTGTTAGTAGAGAAGCGATGCAAAAAATCAGTACCTAAAAGACTCTCAGGACATGAAAATTATTTTGTAGATTCTCCAATAGGCTTTGCAAGCCAACAGATCCAAATCACAACTGTGGTCAAGGCATGCTGCAGAGTCTCAATGCTAGGTGAAGAAGGCATCTTGGGAACCAGTAGACTGCTACTCTTTCAACACTGAAAAGACATCTCTATTCTTTGAAAGTCACTTTCAGCCACCCAGAAAGTTACCTGGAGAAAAGTATGGTGAACGAAACTTCAGAGTTTGAGAAGGAGCAGGTCTTTCTTATGTAAAAATGCCGATGAATAAATAACAATGAGATAGAAAATTGCCATTAAAGCACAGCAGTAATAATTATTGCAGATAAGCTCCACCAAAGCATGACAAGATCAGTGAGTGACAATGTGATAAGAAACAGGACCTTGGCCTGTTGTGACTGGGAGGCTGAGGTGGGAGGCCAGCAGTTCACGAGACCAGACTGGGCAACATAGTGAGTCTCTACAAAAAATTTAAAGATTGGTGAAGGCCAGGTACGGTGGCTCACGCCTGTAATCCCAGCACTTTGGGAGGCCGAGGAGGGTGGATCAGGAGGTCAGGAGATCAATACCATCCTGGCCAACATGTGAAACTCTGTCTCTACTAAAAATACAAAGATTAGCTGGGCGTGGTGGTATGTGCCTGTAATCCCAGCTACTTGGGAGGCTGAAGCAGGAGAACTGCTTGAACCAGGGAGTTGGAGGTTGCTGTGAGCTCAGATCTCACCATTGCACTCCAGCCTGGTGACAGAGCGAGATTCCACCTCAAAAAAAAAAAAAAAAAAAAATTGGTGGGGCACCACCACTACAAGTGGTGCACACTTGTAGTCCTAGCTACTTGGGAAACTCAGATGGGAGGATTGCTCAAACCCAGAAGTTTGAGGCTGTACTCCCACCTGGGCAACAGAGCAAGACTGTCTCAAAAAAAGAAAAGAAATATGAAAAAAGAGAAACAAGACATCTGCATACTCTGAGTATCAGCCCCTAAGATATTAGTAACAATGGGAAAAGCAGAAAATTTACTCTGAGAAACCTGGCAGGCACCACAACACCTCAATCAAGTGTTCAAGGCTAAGAGATGATCAGTGATAAGATGCTGACATCACACACAGATGTGATGCACTGAGAGAGACGCAATGTCAATCTTGTAGTAGTCTTCCCCAAAATGTATAAAAATTAGTTTAATGATGAGAAACATTAGAACCAATTTGGAGCATTCTATGCAACAACCTATCCGTACTCTTCAAAAGTATCAAGGGTCATGAAAAACAAGGGAAGATAGACAAATTTTTACAGATTGCAGAAGACTAGATATAGTAAGTAAACACAATGAAGGATGTTGGGACTGAAAAAGGATATTAATGGAAAAACTGGTGAAATTCAAATAGTCTATAGTTAACAGTATTGTGTCATTGTTCATTTCTTGGCTGTGAGAACTGGTTTATAGATTATGTAAAATGCTAACATTAGGAAAAACTGGGTGATATTTCGCAAACTCTTGTTTTTTGTTTTTTGTTTTTTTAAGAGACAGGGTCTCAATCTGTCTGTCTCCAAGACTGTTGTGCAATGGCATGATTATAGCTCACTGAAGCCCAGAACTCCTGGCTCATGCGATCCCCCACCTCAGCCTCCCAAGTAGCTGAGACTATAGGCACCTGCCACCACTACTGGCTACCACACTACAGGCACCTGCCACCACTACCTTTGTTTTTTTTTTTGGTAGAGATAGTCTCACAGCTTGGTCTCACACTCCTAGCTTTACGTGATTTGTCTTGGTTTCCCAGAGCCCTGGGACTATAGGTATAAGCCACCATGCCTGGCTGCTTTTTCAACCTTTTTGTAAGTCTAAAATTATTTCAAAATAAAAGGCTGAGACAGAGGAAAAAAACAAAACAAAACACAACAAAAAAACAAAAAACAAAATCAGTTCAGTTTCTCCCCAGCCAGTGGGGTCATCCTCACTACAAAGTTGCTGGTTTGGGCTCTAGCTCTGCAGATTTTCCTCACTGGATGAATTTCATAATTTTCACTACCACTGATATTACACAATTGAGATTCTAGCTGAATGGAGAGTGATGGAAGAACATGAATGAAGAAGTCATCTTGACATTGGGGAAAAAGAACTTACTGAAAATTTTTTAAATGTTAAATATTTTACATTATCTTCACAATCCCTGTACCCTCCCCGCCCCCGCCCCCCGCCGACCCCTTCCGCAGCAAAACTCCCTCAACAATACTTCAGTAATCTGGCTAGAGTCCACAACAAATATTTCTTATTCAGAACTTGGCTTTGAAGAAAATGCAGCCCTAACAAAATTTTAAGTAAGTTACTGAAGGATGCAGAGGCTTCGTTTTACAAGAGTTAGTTCCAGAGGTGATTTTGGGACCAGCATTCTTCCCAGACCCCAACCGCATCTAAAGCTGCCAGGAGGGTCTGGCTTTTGATTCCTCTGTGACTCCTTTCCAGACTAAATCAATGTCACTTGGTTCCAAGAACTGCAGCTCTTCCCTATTCTTTGACTTGTTGTGCCTAAAATTTAACTTTCCCAAATTGAAGAGGGTTCATCCTCCTTGCCTGGGTCAATCCTTGGGGTCGACAAAAGGCATTAAACAACTATGGAAGCCTACCTACTCTGTCAAGAGAAACAATTATTCCTAGAGAAAATCTCTGCTTAAAGCCGTGATTAAAGTCACTCCCCTCTTCATCCCCCAACAACTTGCTTTGAAAGGGTAACAAGGGAAAGAAGATGAGTGCTTCCACTTAGCTGGTAGGGGTGAATGGTAAGTAGTCCTACCTGCACCCTTTCCATCGAGTCACCTACACATAAGAGCAACAATTGTGCTAGTTGTATCCTACAGTTGTAGCCTCTTAGCAGAGCCTTCAAATCCTAGTGTGGGTGTAGGGGTGTGTGTGTGTGGCAGGGCAGGGGGGGATGTTCTCTTGCGCTGGCCACCTAAAAAGCTTACTAAGTTACTACTGACAAAGGATTCTATTCCTTTTCACTCAATATAAGCCTATAAGACATCTCAACACTCGCCATCTTACAAACAAAGACAAGCATCTGGGTGTCTGGGCGTGCCCTGGCCCCACAAAAATCCCTAACCACAACTGTTAACTCTGACAACGGTTTAAGCATAAGTAATAGTATATACCCTCTGAAGGCAGAGGTTTGGTTTTTATTGCTAGGTTTATGCCTGCTAGTTTGTAAGAATGCACTAAATGCCATCTCCCAATTAAAACCCTTCCATGCCCAGGGGCAAAGGATGCTCTAGATCCTCAATGCTTGAGCCCACTAAATCATCCAGGACTGCTTTGCTTGGCTCATCTAGTGATGCAGAGCTGTTACGTGGTTCTGCAAAGGATTCTCAGGGAGATTCCCACCTCACAGTCACTGCTTTGCTTTCAGGTATTTCTGGCAACCCCCAGAGTTCAGTATCTTTCTAGTTTGATTTGTCCCAAAAGGACTGGAGCCTTATTGAACCTATGCATCAATTCTGGTGGAGTGAAGTGTTAAATAAGGCAAAATAAAACAGAAGTAAGTGCGAAGGCAAGAGTTTTTACCAGAATCTGACCCTTTTGTGAGGTAACACACACAACGGAAAGCTCTGATGATATTGCTGAAGCTGGAGTGTTTAATGGCCTCCATTTTCTCAAGAGCATTCTCTCCGTAAACAAAGATGACAACTGTTACAGCCAGAGGAAGTGACAGCTCTGTGGAAGGCTCTATGTTTCCACCATAAACACTTGCTGAGGCTCCACTGATGCCAGGCACCATGGTGATGCTGGCGATCTAAAAGCAAGAGTCAGGCTTAAAAGCTTTACAAACTCTTTCCCAAAAAAGGTACAGTCTAGACAAAGTTCAAGTTGTAAACTTGTAACTTCAACATAACTGTTACATGCTCCAACAATAGAATGGATTAATTTCCTGGGGACAGAGGAGAGGATATTAAGGGTAAAGAAGGGTTTTAATTAGGAGATGACATCTGGCAAGTCCTCATAAATCCAGCAGCACATAGCTGGCCACATAAATCACACCCTTGTATTCAGGGTCCATACTATTACTCAACAAGGGTAATTTGAGTAATTACCAGAGTTATCATGATCCAACACATAAGTTCATTTGAGGACCCTGACTATGCAAGCATGAATTTTTTTGGCTGCCTCTAGATAGCATGTTTATGAAAAACAGGTTAAGTTACTGGCTCCAAATTACTTTTTAATAAAAAAAGCAAACAACAAAAGCTTAAGTTTTTAAGATTTGTCTCTTTTTTTTTAAGTCTGAAAAATAAATCTCCCTGTCAAAAGCATGCAAAAGTAATGATTTATGTGATATAAGCTTGGGTATCTGTGTTGTTATTACATGACATTTCCTAACAGCTTATAATTGCCTTAAAGATTGTTTTGGAAAGGTTATACCTTCTCCCTATTCCCATTCTCTTTAAATAAACCCTTGGGTAATCTCTGGAAATTTTTAGACTACAACTATCGATGGGCCACTCAAAAATGGAGCCATTGTCAAGTCACCCACATAAAATAGTGAAGGTTTACAACCAAAAGAGAATTGCTCTCTTCCACAAAATAGCTGACGGAAATACTGTACTCCAGGGGCCTACATGGAACAAACATTAGGAAGGTGTCTACCTGCAAACCTATTCTAAGGCTGGACCAAAACCAGGGGTACCAGGTCAGTCACACCCAGGAAAGTCTACAGAACACTAAGAACCATTATTTACACCACTTTAGAATTTAACTGTTCCAAACCCTTTGTTTGGCAGATGGGGAAAGGAGAGGTAGAGGGAGATCAAATGAGTCAACATAAGAATCTCGGTTGATTGGCTGGTTTTTCTAATATGGTTCACCACATCATGTTACTCTACTGAAGCTCAGGAGAGGGTACCAGGGGATACCTCAACCCAAAATGACTTCTTCACAGTTTTAAGTCTAGGGCAAAAGGCCCATAATGTAGTCCTCACCACTTTTTCCTAGTAATGGCTAGCATCAGATACAACCTAAATCTGTAGAGCTAGTTCAACATTCAGGTTACCAAACACAGTCATGAAAGAATGTAATTACTATCACAGACATACACAGTCTAGGTTCTAAAGCAATTAAGCTGGTAACAGTACTATTTATAATAAAAAATAGGTTTCACAAACCTGTAACAGAAACCAGGTAAATGTGCCAGAAATTGTACAAACCATGGCAAACCTTGTATCAATTTTTATGTAGACATAGCAAGTAAACACAGTTTTGGAAGACAATTCCTATATTCCAATTTAGCATAAGGTAATCAACTGTGTCTTAAAAGAGGAAAAGAAAGGAGCCTAGAGCTTCATTAGGTGTCCCACCTAACCTAAATTTGTTTTTCTAGAAAAAACCATGCACTCAAGAAAGGCAATCAAGATCTACATATTTAATCACACTCACAGAAACTTGTGAACATATCTGTAAAAGGATTATCATTAATCTTTCAAGCTCCTAGAGTAGGAATAAAATACCCAGGCAGTGGCTCAAGAAATCTAACTTGTGAGGATGTTAAACATCTCAGGGACAATCTAATAATGTAAACTTTTACAAACTTTCCTTCCTGGTCTCTTTCCTTCAGTCAGTCAATCATTTAAAAAATATAATGAGCTCCTGGAATATGCTGGGGACCCTGTGGGGAATAAGGCACTTGTGATTCCTGCACCCAAGAGTGTAGCTGGGGCTACAGGAACGTTTTAAGATACCTCTTAACTGTTTAACCTCTAGTGTTTTAAGACATAATCCCTGCCCTCCTTGAGTTTACAGTCTTCTTGGGCACACAGAATCTGTGCATAGTAATAGAATTAAATAGAAATAGAGGAACAGAAGATAAAAACAATGTGAGTTTGGGGCGTTAAAAGGAAGAATTTCTTGGAGTCTAAAGAAAAGGATCCAGTAACAAGGAGCAGAGGAATGAAGGCTACTTCCAGTGTTGGGGTGCCCCAAACATGGCACTTGACATGCTGAAGCAGCCTCAAGGTCTCTGACCCTCCTTCCTCATCCTTTGTCTCTCGCAAAGCACAGGATAAGGCTGTTCTCTGAAGTTCCCTAGAACTGTTTCTGGTATCCACCTAGAAACCAGATCCCCAAAGAGGAACACAATGGCCTGCCATTGCACCCCGCAATCTCCCAGCTCAAGACTGAGGAATGCAACCATACCCAGACAGACTTCTCCACAAGATAATTTCTGCCTCTGGAGCTTATTCAAATTCTAAAGAGCATCATTTACAAGTAAATTTCTGTCTCAGGGAAATATTCATTTTCCCTGAAAATCATTTACTCCTACACCCCCAACACCTTCTCACCAATTAATAAAGTATTTACGGATCAACCATCTGGCCATTTTCTTGCGTTTTCATATTTTGTATGACTTCCATGCACACATACAATAAATTTGTTAGGTTTTTCTCTTATTAATCTATCTTTTGTTTTAGAAGTGTTGGCATGATCCTTTATGATCATGGGGAAGGAAGGGATCAACCCTACACTGTCAAAGAGAAGAGAACCAGAGTCATCAAGATCAGAATGTAGATGGCACAAGCCAGGGCAAGAGGGTGAAGATTTCACACAGGGTGGGAAGCTGGGCATAAGCTTCTACAACAGATAACAGTGGGCTACAGTCATGCCCACTGCAGGGTCTATGCAAGGAGTATGCAACTGGCAGGTAGGGTGGTGAGATGGATTCTGGTGGAGAGAAAGTGAAAACGGGTGCAAGAAATTCATTTTAGAACATGTTGAAATCCTGGGGTCAGATGTGGGTGAAATAAATGGAAAAGAAAGCATTTAAGTAGAAAAGAATTAGGAAAATTTGGTCATAGATACAGTTTGAATGTTTGTTCCCTCCAAATCTCATGTTGAAACATGATTCCCACTGTTGGAGGTTGGGCCTGGTGGGAGGTGTCTGGGTCTTGGAGTGGATCCCTTATGAATGGCTTGGTGCCCTCCCCACAGTAAAGAGTGAGTTCTCACTCAGTTATCTACTAGGAGATCTGATTGTTTAAAAGAGCCTGGCATCTCTCTTTCTCTTCTTGCCATGACACACCTGCTCCCCCTTCACCTTCCACCATGAGTAAAAGCTTCCTGAGGCCTCCTAGAAGATGATCAGATGCTGGCCGGGCATGGTGGCTCATGCCTGTAATCCCAGCACTTTGGGAAGCTGGGGTGGGGGGATCACCTGAGGTCAGGAGTTCAAGATCAGCCTGGCCAACATGGCAAAACCCCATCTTTACTAAAAATACAAAAATTAGCTGGGTGTGGTGGCGCACACCTGTAATCCTAGCTACTTGGGAGGCTGACGCAGAATTGCTTGAACGCAGAAGTGGGATGGTGCAACTGTACTCTAGCCCAGGTGACAGAATGAGACTCTGTCTCAAAAAAAAAAAAAAAAAAAAAAAAAAAGATGATGATCAGATGTTGGAACCATGCTTGAACAGCTTGAAGAACCACAAGCTGAAAAAAAAAAGCTAACCCTCTTTTCTTTATAAATTATCCGGTCTTGGGTATTCCTTTATATCAATGCAAAATTGACTACAATAGTCACTGATGACAGATTTCAAGATTTTCAGCTTAGGCTAGTACACGAACTGTAGAGTCCAGAAAGCAGGTTTGTTTTTCAAAGTACGTTTTGTTTTCCACGCCCTGAGTCTGAGATGATGCGAAGCTTCCCCAATGCAAGTGTCTGGTAGAAATGAAAACATATGGCAAAGAAGAAAAAAGCTCAGGGAAAAAGGTGGTCCAGACAGAACCTATCTCTGTGGCTGTGATGGATACAGTCATAAAGGAGATGAGTTCTCTGAGAACTCCCACCCCATTTAGAAAGGAAAAGGGCAGGAACAGTGCTCTAGAAATCTGGAAGAGAGTCCAGGTAGACAGGAAAGATTCTCTAAGGCAGTGAAGCCTGAGCTGAGCTCGAAGGGTCTGCTGAAGGAAGAAGAAGGAGATTCCAGGTTGGGACACAGCAGGGACAAACAACAAGACTTCAGTGGATAGGCTGCTCCATCCCTGTTGTCTCGGTATTAGAAAACCGTATTTAACATACTAATGGCGGACATCTGATAATCAGTTCATTACAACTATATGGAACTGCCCCCTAAGTTCAATTGTACTTTGCCTTTCACACTCTTACTTTCATAATTAAATAGTTTTACAATAAAAAACAAGGTACATGGAGAAAACCAAGGTTATCAGGTTTCACCAAAACACAGCAGTGGTCAATTCTAGTCCATCCCTGAGATGACCTGGTCTCTGGCATTTGCACGTTAAAATTATTTTTAGGCAATGAATGCCAGTATTAGAGCCACCCATTTTTAAGGTCATAATTGCTGCATATAAAAAGATTTAGAGTTACAGACTGTCCCCAAACAGCAGGAGCCCTCATGGCCTGCTTCTCCTGGATCCAAGAGCCACAGTGTTCTCCTGCTTCTATTTAGAGTATCATGAATGCTAAATAGAAATGTTAAAAATTATTCCACAAAACGAAGCAAAACAGACATCATCCCCCATAGACCCACACTCTGAAGTGGTTCACCACTCTTTTGGCTTGGAAATGCATTCTTAGAAGTAGACTCTTTGTCATCTGAACCCCCAAACATCTTAATTACATATTTGTATAACACCCGGATAAAGGGGGAAAAAACCCAAACCTCAAGTTTTTTTTTAAAGTAATAGCAGCTTTCACTCTAGAAAAAAACATCAGAGCAATTCTATCACATCAGTACTTTGGTTACTTAGCATCAGGTCATCTCAGGCGCGTGTAACACGAAAGGTGTGAAGGGGAAAAGGACATCAGAAATGGCTGCAGCAACAAGGAATCTAGCAAAAATACTTTTCTGTCATTCTACACGTCAGATGTGGTAACAAGCTCTTCCAGCCGGACTTGGTAAAATGCCTTGTTTGAATGAAAGTCTGAATTGGCGGTTATTTTTAAATTAATGAAGTTTTTCTATTTGGAAGGACTTCTAATAACACGGGGTAGTATCCCAAGAAGCCCTCGGGGACTTTTCTTAATGAATTAGAATAATGTGCAATTAGACCAACAGTTGTCACAAAGTGCTTCTGAGGGCTTGAAAGTAGTTGCTCTCAAGTAGTTTAAGTAGCATCATATTCACATAAAGGATTCTAAGGCACTGAACTGAATTGTTCGACTTTACAATGCACTGGGATATACATGAACAAATGCACTCCACAGTGCATATTATGCATTTCCTAGGATTAAAAAACCCAAAAACTCCAAAATGGGGGGGGGGAACATGCTAAGCAAATATATTAGGATAAATATGTATCAGAAAAATACTCGTTTCAGGATTCCTCTAAATAGTAAGTCCTATTCATGGCTGTGTGTCTTCACAGATCATTAATTTCTTGGCAAAGAAGTTGGGGTGCAGAGACCATATGGCCAGAGCACTGGAATTGAAGATCAGTGGGAATGTGATTAGAGGGGTTTCGAAAAGTCCGTGCTCCTTTGAAAACATTTTGACTATGCCTTTTCTCTCTCGTTTCCCAAGGCCACTACTCTATCCTCCTCTGTTTGAATCCAAACAGAAGTATAAGAAGTCAGATCCACAAATGACTCATTTTATCTTGCCCTGCGTCTCTGTGTGGCCAATGGCCAACCATCCTATGGATGGACAGTCACAAGGGCCCAACCAAGGTGTCTTACACGAGCAGGCAGAGGGCTTGTAGTGGCTTTTTGTAGGTTTTCGGCTGGAGCTGAACTAACTGCAAACTAAAAGAAAGTTCCCAACAGCAGCCTTTCCTGAAGCTGAGGGTCTGACTGTGAAAGTCTAGCCCAAGTATTTAGGGTGCTGGGAAGACATGAGAACTAACTTATGTCCTTTGTTTCCTTTCTAAGCAAACTGGGCAGTCTTGTTCATGCAAAACCACTATGGAACGATCACTGTAATAGGCACACTGGACCAGACAGTGAATGCCCCCAGGGGGTATCTCTCCCTAACACCTTGCGTTTTCACATCACACCACCTCTCCTCTTCCAAATTTTGGAGGCTTACTACCAATAGGGACTCACTATCTGACTGATTAATCAGCTTTCAGTAGACAGGAGCGGACAGGTGGGGGAGAAAACATTTCTTTCCAACTCCCATTCTCCACTGCAGAATACCACAATAAGAAATCTTAGGCCAGGCGTGGTGGCTCATGCCTGTAATCCCAGCACTTTGGGAGGCCGACGCAGGTGGATCACGGAGTCAGGAGTTTGAGACCAGCCTGCCAACATGGTGAAACCCCGTCTCTACTAAAAATACAAAGATTAGCCGGGTGTGGTGGGGTGCGCCTGTAATCCCAGCTACTCAGGAGGCTGAGGCAGGAGAATCCCTTGAACCCGGAAGGCGGAAGTTGCAGTGAGCGGAGATTGCGCCACTGCACTTCTGATTGTTAACTAGCAGTTTAAATGACCACATTTAATCAGCTAAGTGAGAGTTGGTTTAAAAGGCCAATTACAAAAGTAGTAGTAAATGGCCTTTTAAACCAATTCATAGTATCTCTAAATGCCTTGGTTTACCAAGTCTGAGTGTTTCCTAGTACTCTCCTTATAAGCATTAGAATGAAATCGAGTCCTGGCTCTTTTCCCATAACCACTTCCTCTTTGGTTCATTAAAAATGTAAACATTACTTAAATAGAGCAAAGCTCCCTGGACTAAGGGGGTTTTCATGGTATACATTCAAATGGCATGTGAATGAGGTTACAGGGCACAGTGCAGAATCCCTCCATGGATTCTAAGGTGGCTAAAAATGCCCATGTCAGTGGATTTGCCTGTTTTCCAAGTCATTTGCTCGGAAACTCCTAAATACAAATACGAAAACAACAGCATGAGACTGCATTGTCATGTTTATTTGTTATTCATTCTGTTATTTGGGGTTGGGGGGCAGGAGGAGGATTAGACACAATTTTTAGCCAATGAGCCTCTAAACAGAAATACGGTTTATTCTTGGTACTCAAATTCAAATCTTAGTAACATAGCAATTACATTTTAAAATAAACTATCTCCTTGTGCTTGCTTCTAAGGAGAGTGTTTAGTGGGATATGAAAAGAGTCTAATCCTAGGCAGCCGTATGGCCAGACCAATTATAAACCCCGTAGACTTTCACACGTCACAGAGAGCAAACTGCTCCAGGAGCAGCTCTTAATACTTTACTGCCTATTCAGGTGCTCCCGCACTTTTAAGATATACTTGTCAGCAACAAAATACAGCACTTCCTTCTGTCTTTATCACACTGGTTGCCAGACAACTGCATAGAGCTAAAGTGGGTAATATTACAGTAAACAGCTCCCTAAAACATTTACATATGTCACTGATAAACCATAGAAAATTTAAAAGAGATACAAATGTACTCTTGGAACCTTAAATCTTCTTCCCACTGAGGCCTAAGAACTTACAATCTTCATACACCTGGGCAGAGGAAAAGGAAACAAATCCCAAAGGAAGTCTAGATTTATAGCCTAAATATGTCTTCTTCTAGAATATTTAATACACTTAAGCTATAGTCATTCTATACACTCTGAAAATGCTCTTCAACGATAAATTACAGTCGTTGCATTTTTCATTGCAGTTCACATAAATATCATTTTGCTTTGAGGAAACCAATTATAGAACAGTAAATCATTTTTACATTGCATTCCAAAAATATTTAAGTTGCAACATGGACAGTGCGTAGAATCACAAGAAAAATATAGCTTACATATTCTATCATTCAGTCTTCTACAGCAAACATGTTAAATCCCTGAAGAAGGTGCTAGTGTCAGTTTGGTTTTTAAATATTTAGATTATTTCAGCGTATGCACATAAGTATTAGTGCAACAAATATTTACTGAACTCCTGCAATATGCAGTTATCCAGATTTGGGGTAGAAATTTGGGAATTCCCCTGATTTCAAGGTATCAACCACTACTATTCTAATTACCTGCTTCATGGGCATTTATCATGGCAGGCCCCACCCGAAGAACTCTATGCACACAGACTATACCATTTCATCCCCACAACTTTCCTGAGAGGCGGAGATCACTCTGTTTGAAAAGTATGGAAAGGTCACCAAGGCCACATGGCTGGTGACACTGGAGGATCTGCCCAACATTCACACCCATAGAGGTGATCAGTACAGCATTCCCTCCATATCTGAGGACTCCACACCCATGGATTCAACCAAACAGATCAAAAATATTCAGGAAAAAACAAATAGGATGCTTGTGTATTAAACATGTGTGGATTTTTTTCCTTGTCATTATTCCCTATTAATACATTATAACAACTATGTACTTTGTATTAGGTGTTATAAGTAATCTACAGATAGTCTAACGTAGTGGTCCCCAACCTTTTTGGCACCAGGGATCGGTTTCATATAAGACAATTTTTCCACAGATGGGTGGGGGAAAGGGATGGTTTGGGGATGAAACTGTTCCACCTCAGATCATCAGGCATTAGTGAGATTCCCTGCATGTACAGTTCACAATAGGGTTCTCACTCCTATGAGAATCTAATACCTCTGCTGATCTGACAGGAGGCGGAGCTCATGCAGTTAATGCTAGCTGGCCTGCCACTCACCTCCTGCTGTGCAGCCTGGTTCCTAATAGGCCATGGACTGTGACTGGTCCGTGGCCCGGGGGCTGGGGATCCCTGGTTTAAAGTGTATGGAAGGATGGGCGTGGGTTATACACAAATATTGCGCCATTTTATAAAAGGGACTTGAGCATCTGTGGATTTTGGTATCGGCGGGGGGGGGGGGGGGGGGGGGTCGTCCCTGTTTTCCCAGGGAAAACTGTATATGGTGCCACTGTGAAGTCTTCTAAGCTATGCCAAGTTGGTAAAATTAAAAGAACAAAACAGCCGGGCATAGTGGCTCATGCCTGAAATCCCAGCACTTTGGGAGGTCAAGGTGGGTGGATCACTTGAAGTCAGGAGTTCGAGACCCGCCTGGCCAACATGGTGAAACTCCTACTCTACTAAAAATACAAAAATTAGCCAGGTGTGATGGCACATGCCTGCAATCCCAGCTACTAGGCAGGGTGAGGCAGGAGAATCGCTTGAACCTGGGAGGCAGAGGTTGCAATGAGCCAAGATCGTGCCAGTATACTCCACCATGGGTGACAGAGCGAGACTCCGCTTCAAAAACAAAACAAAACAAAAAAGAATAAAAAAGTTAAAAAATAAAGAACAAAACAGCGTTAATACATGATCAAGTCTTAGGAGAGTGACTGCAGACTACAACTGCAACAGAGTATTTAGGGAAAAATAGATGTTAGCTAGGGAGTGATGATCAAGGAAAAAGCATGGGAAAGAATGCTGAGTAAGTGGGAGAATGCACGAGTAACAGCATGGGGGTAGGAGACAAGGGCCCAGTCTTTTGGCAGAACCTTCAGAAAAACAGTCTAATGGTCCATGCCTCTGGAAAGCAGCAAGAAGATAAGCCAAGGTGTCCAGCGGGAAAGCTGAGTCTAATTGGTTAGGACTTCACATCACAGAGAACAGGGAGCCACCATGGTACTTTGAACATATGAGTACCTTACCTAAACCAGTTATTTAGATTAGAAAAAAAAGTCTGACAATAATTTACAGGATGTATTGGAGGGAAGGAAAAGCTGAAGGTGAGACCAAACCACGAGGCTGCACCAGAGAAAAGGCATTGGGACTAAAAGAGCAGAGGAAAACATAAAGGGCACTGCAGAAGAGTGAAAGAGATAGGGAGGAAACTTCCTGAGTCCTGCCTAATTATGTGAGCTGTTCAGTACTCACCAGCAAGTGAGGAGAAGAACCAGGTGGGCGTGCACACAGGGATGTGCATTTGCTCCCTTCCACCTGGGGAGAACGGGCAGCCCTGTCAATATTCTCCACTCCTGTATAGGCTGCAGTCGACTAGTCAGCCCCGAGAATGACAATACTTCCATGTTACCCTCCCTAGTTCCGAGTGCTGGCTATGCAACAAACATATTTTTAATGAGAAAAACTATTTTTGTTTCAATTTTGTTTGAACCACATCATTCACAAATGACTGAGTATAAGAAACAACACAATTCCAAAAATAATGTTGCTTAATTTTAGGATGTCTAGTCTTTTTTTTCCCCCTCTTTCTCTCTCAGAATATGTCTGAAAATAGTGGTTAGCCAAGTTTTTGTTTGTTTTTGTGGTGGTTTTGTTTATTTAAACCAGGGTGAGAAATATTTTCTGGGAGAGTTTTAACTACTGGATCACAAACAGAAAATGGGGGTGGCAGCTATGCAAAAACCTCTGTGATCATGAAACCAAGAAGTTATGGTTATTAAGCACTGTGAATGTAACAGTAGCTTAAAATCATGGCTCTGACACCTGGAAAGATGCCACTGGGCTCTGACCAGCCCTCTGCAGCTCACGACTTCAACTGGAATCAAACCTGACTATATCTCCACTTCTCACTTAAAAAGAAACTGTTTGGGCCATATTGATAGGGCAAAACCAGAAAATAAGCTTTGAATTAGTCTTAATGCTTTGCAAAAATGTACTAACTTGTTAAGATGCATCCTCCATGTATAACTAAGCCTGGTCTAATAACTGTTTTGCATCTGTTCTCTAGCAGTCTGCTGCTGATTGGTGGTGGGAGGGGAAGAGGGAAACAGCTTAAACCATTACTCCTGTTTTGTGGGCATTTGAAGTAGCTGCCAGGCACATGACACCAACTGTTCCAATTGGTTCAGAGTGACATCACTTTATTATTCAACTTTGTTTGCATTTTGGCTTCCTCCTTTTCGGGGGCTTCTTGACTTCATCCTGCCAAGTCACTTTCAAAGAGAAAGAGAGAGGAAGAACACATCTTATGTACTCATGAAGTGTCAAATGTCCCTTGTGTTTCTTAGCCCAGTTTATGAGAGGAGACCTGGATAAATAAAGGTTTCAATTAATACCACAATGGTGTATGACTTTCTTCACAGCATGAGGAGGGGAACAGGGAGAAAAGCAAAAGGTGGCTGCTAAGCTTTTGAGTAAATTAAAACTGATGGACTTCAATAAAAATCCTCAAAAGTTTGTTTTCAAGTGGGAAAACTATAAAATAGAAACCACATGCAATACTATGCTGGAACCTCATGTAAATCATTCACGCTTCTAAAACTCAGAGAATGTTTCTAATTTAGTCAAACACTACCCTCTCTTTCTCCAAAATGATTATTCTTAATTTATTTCACCTAACTTCTATTTTTTACATCTTAGCAATGTGACCACCAGAAGCTGGAGCGACTGCTGTCTGATTCAGAAAATAAAAGTTTATTCTGATTTTTATTTCTGCCTGCCATATAGTGAGTTACCAGGGAAGTCACAAAATTTAGAGAGTTTGAGCAAGATTAATTTTGTATGTTCAGCTCAAAGGAAAAAGCTTCCTCATAGGAGAATGCATGAATGGATGAACGAATGAATAACAGGCTTTATAACCCAACCAACCAGAAGCCCAGGGGCTCACTATCTTAAATTACACCAGCTCTCAATACAATGGGTCAAAATGTATTTTATTTTAAATTGTAAGTTAGGTTCCATACTTTACATCAGGACTTTGTAAGACAAGACCATGCTAGACTTTTATTATCCCCTAGGAAATGTAGTGACATTAACCAAACATGCAAAGCCACCTCAAGCCTAAAAATGCCTATTACCCCAATCCTGTACTCACTTGCTCCCTGCCAGAGACAACACAAAGAGATGAGTATACACACTCAGGAAAACTCCACCCGGGCCTTTGAGGTAGGGCCAGGACTGTGCACCACACAAGATGACTTGAAAACCTGTAGGTAGGTCTATCTCAGCACCACTTGCTTTGAGGAGACTCACTGGGTAACTATTTGAGGGTGACTCTAATGCTCTGCAACAGTCCCTGCAGGGACAAAGAGAATTTTCCATCTTTCTTAAGGCCTAACATCTCTTTTCTTGTAATCTCACTGACTTGCCTAGACTCACCAGTCAATTATTATTTATCATTTACAGAGTAGCTCATATTGACAACATACTCTACAAGTATTTTTAGCACTTCACATACCTTCTATGGAAAGAGAAATGAGTTGGCCTGGAGTTGGAATTAAGCAGCCATGATAAATATACATGTGCCTGTGTGTGTGTGCGCACACATACACACATGTGTGTCTCTCCATGTCCGAGGCCAGCAGCTAATTCCTGCTCACCTTTCAACACTTAAAGTCTTGGCTCCTGAGCCCCAGGTACACTATTCCTGAAGATCCTTGCAGATATCAAGCATCCCAGGAATGGGCTAATAGTTTCAGGGTTTCATAAACAAAGCAGTCCCATTCTCTTCACTAATCAAAGTAAGAGAGATACCTTATTTCTCTGTCTTGGTTTCATCATCTATGGAAGAGCAGTCATACTGGATCTAGAAACATGCATTTTAGAGCATCACGCACATTTAATGCCTCCCTTACGCATAACTCAACTGGCTAGCAAGTGACCCCTTCTCCTTCCACTTTCCAAAAATGCTTACGAACTTGAAATCCAGCAAAAAAGGGGCCACAGTGACTACGCATTCATGATTCTGTTTTACTCTTCTAAATTCATGGTCTACTTACTATTACCTTATATACACATTAATATTTAAGTTCCAAATCCAAGGGAGATAAGCAGCAGCTAATTCTAGGGAGGCAGGGCTAGAGAGAGTGATGGTAAAATCAGTTTAAAAAAAAAAAAGGGCGGAGGGGTTTAAAATAAAAGACAACTATAAAAAGTCAACAGAGGAAGGGAAAAACCAGAAGCGCATAGGCCATTTAGCACAACGTACTGCTTCACACCAGAAGTTGTTCTACAACTCTTGGATGCTTGAGTTCTCCTTGATTTTTGTTTTTCTTCATTTTGAGTATAATCCGTTTATCTATCTTCTAGTTCATCTACTAAACCTTCTTATAACTCAGTGTTGCCAAGTGGTTTCAGCATCAGCATTTACATAAAAAACACATCGGAAGCAAACTGCATTACTCTAGCTGTTGTACACCAAACAGAAAATGCACATTTAACATATAAACATATGTTTACATACCAAGTGAAGACCAATTTATGTTGTGGTACTTCTGTGAACTGGGGCCTTGCAATACTTAAGAAAAAACTCAATTGTAATGTCAAAGAGAGGTGTTCCGTAATTCAAACGTACTCATGCCTTCAAGGTAAGTTTATTCACATTCTGAGCAGTGGTTTAGTTTTAGCAAAATATTACCCATGTAATTAAATTAATATTTGGGTTTGAATCTTTTTGTTTTATATGCACTTAATGTGTAAAATAATTTAACTTATAGTTGTAAAAGATCTGCAAGTCTAAGAAACTGACACCTAGGCTTTATAAGGCTGTAGGTATTTAAGTATCTTTATACAAAGTAATTTATAATGACACTGAGGGTCTGTGAATACATCTTTTGCTTTTAAAAGGGGTCTCAATTACCTTAGATGAAAAACTGCCTTGCCCACCTGGGAGCATCATTATCTTATCATAGAATGAAGTTACTTTCACAGTGATGACCCTGAGTATTGAGAAAAAGTTGGATTATGTTCATTACATTCTTTTTAATGCAAGTAATGTAAAATGTCTTTTAGAAATGCTTCCTTTAAAAATTATTTAAATTGTGCAACTTAAAAAAATATGACTCTTTCAACTCAGTTATCACTTAAGGTTTCCTGGAATATTCTGTTGTTTAGAATATATTTGTGTGATATGAAAATACCTATGTATGTGACTCTTACAAGACTAGAGAAAAAAACTAGAATTACACATATATGAAAACAGCGTCAGCAATTCCACAAGGCCATCAGCTTGGGGTATGGAACTATCCGTGAAGGACTAGTGATGGTTGAACTTCAACCACACTCTGAACAGCATACAAATGAGAAAACTGTATCCCTTGATCTTTAGTTCTCCAAGTGTGGTTTGTGGACCCCTAAGGATTCTGCAGCTTTTTCAGGGGGTCTATGAGATTAAACTACTTTCATACACTACTAAGACACTATTTACCTTTTTAACTCTTATTGTCTCATGAATGTGTGCAGTGGAGGTTTCCAGAAGCTGTGTGATATTGGCAGCAGAATGAACGCAGAAGCAGATATGATCATCCAATTACCTTCTATTCAGCCAGAGATTAAACACATAAAACAATGCCACTGTACTCATACACTGGGGTGGGATATAGTTTTTATTCAGCAAAAAAGTATGTTAACACATATTAAGTCTGTTACTGTTTTTGAATCAATAAATTCTTTTAAAGTTATTATTTTTAATTTTTCATACAGCAAATATCAATAGATACAACTCACATAAATGAAAGCTCACTGGGGTTTGTCCTAGCCTGTCTGGGCACCTATAGCAAAACACCATAAACTAGGTAGCTTTTAAACAACAGAAACGTATTCCTCATAGTTCTAGAGTCTGGGAAGTCCAAGATCAAGGCACTGGCAGATCCAGTGTCTTGTGAAGGCTCCACTTTCTGGTTCACGGAGGGCACCTTCTAGCAGAAGGGGCAAAGCAGCTCTCTTTTATAAAGGCACAATCCCATTCATAAAGGTCCCCTACCCTCACGGTTTAATCCCTTCCTAAAGGCCCCAGCTCCTAATATCATCATATGGTGATTAGGTTTCAACGTATAGATTACTGGGGTGACATAGACATGTAGACGGTGGCAGGGTTTTCCATTTTTAACAGTGTGAAGGGGTCCAGAGACCACTGAATTTGAAAACCCCTGGATGATCTCATTTTTCTGAACAGGGAAGCTACAAGCAGATGAGTGCCAAACGTTTCTCTCCATTCCTGGCCTGTCCCCTGAGCCCTACACTGCTGTGTTCAACTCCATCTTAGCTTGCCCCCCTGGATGTCTAAGAGGCATTTCTGACCTGACAGATGCAAGACACAGCTCCTGCCCCATCTGCCTTCTCCACCACACACTCCCAAACTACGCTGCCTTCCTCCCCACTCCTTTGCAACTCAGGAATGGGAGCCTCCACCCCCTGTTCTGTCCAAGCAAAAATGTCTGAGGTATCTTTCACTCTCCCCATCTCCATTCCCTTCATGCTATATTTTACAAGTCTCCAAATATTCCTAAATCTAACCACTACAAATTGCTATCACTCTGGTCCAGTGGTTCTCAACAGGGTACAATTTTGGTCCCCCCCACCCCCCAATCCCAGGTTAACATCTGTCAATGTCTAGATACATTTTTGATTGTCATGACTAGGGGGCGCGGTGGGTGGGCTACCGGCATCTAGCAGGTAGAGACTAGGGATGCTGCTGAACATTCTGCAATACACAGGACAGTCCCCCACAACTAATTATCTCACCCAAAATGCCAACAGTGCCAATGCTGAGAAACCTGGCACTGGTTCAGGACTACCCCCCACCCCTCAACTAATTATCTCACCCAAAATGTCAATACTGCCAATGCTGAGAAACCCGGCACTGGTTCAAGCCACCAACATCTCTCATATGCATTGTCCCAGCAGCTTCCTAAGTGGTCTCCCTGCTTTTTCCACTCTTCCTCCCTCTCCCCTTCTCCACCTAGCAGCTAGAATGACTGTTGTAGAAATCAGTGCACCACTCTTGTGCTTCTCACCCATCCCCAGCTTCTACTATGTGTTGAGTAAATTCTCACTCTTGACATGGCCTACAGGTCCTCTCTGCTCTGGTCCCATCTAATACTGTGACCCATCTTATAACTCTATGCTATGAAATGAATTGTGTCCCACTCCTGGCCACCTCCCACCTCCACCCCACCAATTCATATATTAGAACCCTAACCCCTCATGTGACTCTGCTGAAGGTAGGGTCATTAAGGAGACAATTAAAGTCAAAAGAGGTCATAAGGGTGAGGCCCTGATACAATTGGATTAATGTCCTTAATCAGTGAGGAGACACCACAGCTTGCTTTCTCCCGCCACCATGTGAGGATACAGTGAGAAGGCGGCTGTTTGCAAACCAGGAAGAGAGCCCTCACCAAAACCAGACCTTGCTGACACCTGACCTTGGACTTTCAGCCTCCAGAGCCATGAGAATATGGTTCTCCAACCATGAGGCTGGAGAGAAGAGGTGAAGTAGGCAGAGGCAAGACTGGGAAGGTAGGGCTGGGGTGGTCAGAAAGGGCAAATCACAAAATGGCTGGTGTGAAAGGAGAAAGGGATCTCCCCACAGCTTGAGTATGGAAGACTATTCAACTTCAGAAATGAACACAGAGAGGGAGAGGGAATGCTGCAATGTCTATTGCTACCCAGGCTATGGCAATTTGTCATAGCAGCCTGAGCTAACACTCTCAGTTTCCCTAATCTTCCAAGTTCCAGCCTTGCTGGTCATCAGTCTGTGCCCATGTGACAGCTTTTTGTTCTTATTCTTTCTCCTGAACTTCCCATGGCTGGACCTTCCAAACTCCCTTAGTCTAAATGCCACCTTTTCACAGAGGCCTCAATGACTACCCAGACTAATACAGCACTCCTCAACCACACCTGCCCCCCAACCCAGCACTTCTGCATTGTGATGACAGTACTGTTTTGTGTTTTCTTTTTTTTTTTTTTTTTGAGACGGAGTCTCGTTCTGTCACCTAGGCTGGAGTACAGTGGCGCGATCTCGGCTCACTGCAAGCTCCACCTCCCAGGTTCACGTCATTCTCCTGCCTCAGTCTCCTGAGTAGCCGGGACTCCAGGTGCCTGCCACCATGCCCGGCTGATTTTTTGTATTTTTAGTAGGGACAGGGTTTCACCATGTTAGCCAGGATGGTCTCGATCTCCTGACCTCGTGATCCGCCCACCTCGGCCTCCCCAAAGTGCTGGGATTACAGGCGTGAGCCACCACGCCTGGCCTTGTGTTTTCTTCTTAGATCCTCATCACTAGCTTATTACTCTTTCTTTGCTATGCATCCTACCACCCTAGTATAGAAGAAACCTTTTTTTTTTTGGACACAGATTCGTGCTCTGTTGCCCAGGCTGAAGTGCAGTGGCACGATCTCTGCTCACTGCAACCTCCGCCTCCCAGGTTCAAGCAATTCTCCTGCTTCAGCCTCCCGAGTACTTGGGATTATAAGCATGGGCCACCATGCTCAGCTAATTTTGTATTTTTAGTAGAGACGGCGTTTCACCATGTTGGCCAGGCTGTTCTTGAACTCCCAACCTCAGGTGATCCGCCTGTCTTGGCCTCCCAAAGTGCTGGGATTACAGGTGTGAGCCACTGCACGTGGTACTGAAGAAACCTTTTCTGTCTTGATCGCTGCTGGATCAGACAGAGCATCACAGGTGCCTAATGTTTGTCAAATAAATAAATAAGTGAATGAACCTGCCTTTGAGGATCTCAGATCCATACAACTGGACATTTATAGCCATTCTCTGAGTCAGGCAGCTTTCTGGAGCCACATGGCCATGAGAATGTGCCTTGCCCCAAGATCCATCTCCCTCTCCCACCTCCCCAAAGAAAGCTGCCATGTTTATGGCAATCTCATATTCCTCTGGGGACCACATGGGACAGGAAGGAGTAATTAATTGCAATATCCATAGTGAGTAGTTATTCATATTCTTACACTCCAGGGAGCACCAAGTCTTAAGGTTACATTAAAACACAGCCAAAGGGAAGTCCCCAGTGTTTATTATCTGCAGCCCACAGAGTAGGTAAGGATGAGATCTGGTCAATTCAATTGAATTTACAGGCAACTTCTCAAGAGCCCAACTTTGAACTGCCCAAAGAAAATACAGGCAAGTCCTACTGGCACAAGAGGATGGGGTGGACCAATGGGGAGTTATGGCTGGTTAGGGTTGATATTTGTTTTTTCCACCATATTCAACACAGGGATGTGCTTTCGAATTACTGGCTCCCTGAAAAGGGGGATCTGGACACATATGGCAATGTGATGAATGATGATTCCTGGAAAGAAAAACATTTAATGAAACAAGAAACTCACAATTTCCTGAGACCTGATATGCACAAGGTGCTGGGCAGCTCTTGGAGTCATTGATGGGAATTTCAGAGAAAGGCCTGATGAGGGAGAGCTGGCTGCTGGAACCTCAAAGAGACAGGAAAACAAGGATGAGACCCATGATTAGGGCCACTGTGAAGCCTCCAGAAGCTTCTGAGGTTGGAGAGAAGAGGTGAAGCAGGCAGAGGCAAGACTGGGAAAGTAGGGCTGGGGTGGTCAGAAAGGGCAGATCACGAAATGGCTGGTGTGAAAGGAGAAAGGGATCTCCCTGCAGCTTGAATATGGAAGACTATTGAACTTCAGAAATGAACACAGAGAGGGAGAGGGAATGTTGCAAATATTTTACCATATTGACTTTTAATTAGTTGAGAATCAATGTAACAAGTCTAGACCTCATCCAGGGTAGAGGCAGCCTGTGGGCAATGGTACCAAGAAAGCATCAGAAAGAAGAAGGGCTTGGAAGGCAACTATAGAACAGACTGCCTCACACCAACCTTAGGTAGAGTAAGACTCACTTCCATTGTTCCTTCTCTAGCAAAAGCTAGAGAAGCTCTGAATTTCTCTGCAGAAAACATTCCCACACACAGAGTCACACAAAACTCTCCTTTGGACCAGATGGGCCCTATCCTACACACTGAGAGATTTGGAGTGAATGGGACAAGAGGTAAGCCCAGTCTCTTTCCTCCCTCCCTCATCACCCCCCACACCCAACCTCTTCCAAAAACATCAAATATTTTCTTCCATAAATAATTGCAATAGGATGCCATAGCTTTTCCCAAACAAACAATAGCCTGATTGTGCCCTGTTTGCATGGACCCAGCCCGGCATACACAAAGGCCTGCTTTCATGCGCCAGGCCTCTCCCCACTGTAGAAGGATGGGCATATTTCGCCCTTCTCACTTCTTGAACAACTTCACTGAGGCAATTCCATTCGGAAAGGAGCAACAGGAAGGGGTTGTTACCACCAGGAATAGGAGCAACTCCCATTAAAAAGACAATCATTGTTTCCCAGGTTTTCTGTTGCCTTTTGACCTCATCTAGAAAGTTCTTTCACCAGAAGAGGGCTGGTTTGCCCCAAGATCCAAATGACAACATCTTATGCTGGTGGTTTCTTCTAAACTTCGTATTCAATTTCAAATAGAATTTTAAATTGTAATCACTGACTCTGAAAAATGTTCCTGTTTTTATGTCATGTATCTTCGTAACAGTATCAGAATAGAGCGAAAACAAGCACATATATTTTTGTACTACTAATTATTTTTCTGGTAAGAAAAAAAGCTGAACTAAAAGATTAAACTCACAACTTTATAACTGCTACTCTGAAAAACATATCCTGCTGTGTTTAAAAACATGAAGTATCAAGTTTCCTTTCAGAATTTAAGTTTGCTTATACCTCACAGATATAAGGAAGCATTGCAGCAAGTCTTCTTCCTGTTTCCAGTAATTCGGAATGGCCATTCTCCCAGGTAGAGCCATGCTTAGATCAGATACAAAGAAGTTTCTTCTCCCGGTTTTTGGTCTTCCTCCCATTCACTTCTCTTTCACTCTTCTAACTGAAGTGAAATGAAATTCCAAATGGCCAAGACACTGATAAGCTCTCTGAAAGCCATCTTGAGAACATATATGTTTTTGTTTTTAAAACCATATAAACAGGCTGGGCACAGTGGCTCACACCTGTAATCCCAGCACTTTGGAAGGCCAAGGTGGGAGGATCACTTGAGGCCAGAAGTCTGAGACTAACCCCGGCAACACGGTGAGATCCTCATCTCCACAAAAAATTTAAAAATTAGCTAGGCATAGTGGCACATACCTGTAGTAGTCCCAGCTACTCAGGAGGTTGAGGATCGCTTGAGCCCAGGAGTTCAAGGTTGCAGTGAGCTATGATGGTGCCACTGCACTCCAGCCTGTGCAACAGAGTAAGACCCCATGGCTATATCCATCCATTCATCCATCCATCCATCCATCTATCTCAACCATATAAGGGCACAGAAAGCAGCACTACACAGGGCATTAAAAAAAGCTTTCACTGCCTGGTATGTGTTGTTCCAAAGTGATGTATCATTCATGCTGGAAACAGTAACTTAAATTAAAATGTATTTTAAAGTTTGATCTTGGTTTGCGACAGGATCTAGTGAGGCGAGCAACCCATGATGCTGTGCTTCATTTGCTATTTGGTTAATAACCCAGTGCTCAATGAGGAGACACTGGGTTACTAACCATGTCGCATACCTCAATTATCCCACAATTTACAAAACATTCAAGAGCTTTTGCATTTGCTTGTGCTTCAGCATTGAAAGTAAAAAACATGAACTATGGTAGGCCAGAACCTATTCCAGACCTCGCCTCTACTGGATTAAGCTATTGCTGTTGACAGTCATTGTTATTTTCTCCAATTATGAATACAATTACAATGGTAGAAAATATGTAGATGTATTAATGGAAGGGGTTCTTGTGTCTTCAGCCCACTTCATCCAAGAAGGCAACTCTTGATAGTCAGGCTGCTCTCTACCTTTCTCAAGTCTTAGCATTCGGATATAAGGAACGGACTGGGGCCACTCTGCATCCAGTAAATTGCCCTTGTCCTCATCTATTCTGGGTACTGTATGTGACAATCTCAAAGTATTTTAAGATGTAGGGTTTACTGCTATTCTGGTATGGTGAAGCCAACAGTTAAGAGACAATTGCCACTGAAAAAGTTACTCACAGTCCCCAAGAAGAGGGAGCACCATGCCATGAGGGGTCACATGCAGAAGAACCAGGGTTGCTCCTGAGGCAGAGGGAACAGTAGGAAAACATGGAGGAGAGCCAATAAGGTTTCCTTGGGAAGGAATAAATCACACAGGGTAAGCAGGTTTAGGACTAGCTGGCTGGAGTAATTTTGACAGGCTCTGGGGTATAGGGGCTGTCTCTTGTCTGGTATCTGGCCCTGGGGTGACTAAGGCAGGGGAATATTGGTCTTGAGTATGAAATCCCAATAAAGGTGGTGAGGGATGTGGCCTGTGGATTAGTTATTTTGCATATGAGCGTTGTGCTTATTCACTATCTAGAAACTGGCTAACCCTAGCGGGGTTGGTCTCTTCAGGGTCAGCAAGGCCCCAAGATGTCAAAGCATCAGAAGTATGGAAAATAAAAATGCTTGATTAATACAGAAAGGTAACACAAGTCAATCAGATCAAAACTGCCAAGGCCCCAGGAAGTAAGCCTCGCCCCAGCCAAGGGGGATGACGAGAAGCTTCCAATTCACCAGCACTATCAGAGAAGCCAATTAAACCACTGTTTTTTGATGGAAGATTGGAACAGCCTAAGAGACAGGAAGCGAGTTTGTGGACTTAATGATAATGATGGTCTCTGGTCAACAACAGTACATTTCACAGCACATGTGAAGGCAGTTCCTCTGGAGTCAAGCCAACTTGGAGTTATCTAACGGCAAGCCCAAGGACAATGCCCCAGGCAGGGACCCTGACAGTGTATTAATACGTAAGAAATTCCAAGATAAAAGCTGGGGGCAAGGGCAAATTAGTTAGATAAAATAAGACATAAAAAGGATGGCCTAAATATTATACAATAAAGTTTTTAAAAGCTTTTTCGGCAGGGCGCGGTGGTTCACGCCTGTAATCCCAGCACTTTGGGAGGCCAAGGTGGGAGGATCACCTGTGGTCAGGAGTTCAAGACCAGCCTGGCCAACATGGCAAACCCCATCTGTACTAAAAATAAAAAAATTAGCCAGGCATGGTGGCAGGCGTCTGTAATCCCAGCTACTGGAGAGGCTGAGACAGGACAAATGCTTGAACCCAGGAGGCGGAGACTGCAGTGAGCTGAGATTGCACCACTGTACTCTAGCCTGGGCGACAGAGTAAGGCTTTGCCACAAAACAAAAACAAAAACAAAAACAAACAACAAAAAAAGCTTTTTCAAGAACAACAACAATGTAAAAATAATACAATGGTGACACAGTTCACAGCTGGAAAGGCAAAAGAGTTCAAGGAACTTTCCTGGCTCCAGTCATTGAGTCAGCTGTCCAAGAGGGCTTCCAGGACGATAACACAATCTTCAGCTGCATCCCAAGAGCCACGGCTCCCAGAGTAAGGGTGCCAAACGGTCCTGGTATGATTTTGATTGCTTATGTCTCTCAAGGAGGGCTTTTAAAATCTCAACGATGTGGTTTCGGAGGCTATTAAACTATACTTTATCAAATGGAGACTTAAAACTCTGAAACAAAGAACAGGTTAAAAAAAAAAAAAAACTAGACGTATTTTATGTGGAGAAGGAAATATTCAAAGGGTACCGAAAATATGTCCTCGAGTATTCAAAAGGGTAATTATCTTGAGACAGTTGACTTATTTCTTATGGTTCACAGAATACAAATAGACCCAACACATACAAGTTATAGGGAAGGAGAGTTTTCTTTGTTTACATAGAGAAAGAACTTTTTTTTTTTATGAGATGGAGTTTTCCTCTTTTTGCCCAGGCTGGTGTGCAATAGTGCGATCTCGGCTTACCACAACCTCCTCCTCCAGGGTTCAAGTGATTCTCCTGCCTCAGCCTCCTGAGTAGCTGGTATTACAGGCATGTGACACCACACTTGGTTAATTTCTGTATTTTTAGTGGAGGTTTCTCCACGTTGGTTAGGCTGGTGGTTTCCTTGGTATCTCGAACTCCCGACCTCAGGTGATCTGGCCGCCTTGGCCTCTCAAAGTGCTGAGATTACAGGCGTGAGCCACCGCGCCCGGCCAGAGAAAGAATTTTCTAACATTCTAAGTTGTCTATAGATAATATTATAGCAAATAAGTATGACTGTGACTCAGTAAAACTTTATGTGCAATGACAGGTGTGGCAGGCCAGATGTGGCAGCATGGGCTGTAGTTTGCCAACTCTTGAACTACACTTAAGAAAATCATTTAGAATCCGATTTTACAAGAGAGTTGCTTGCCTGTAAATATGGTATAAAGAGAAAGACATATACACACATAAACATTCAATAAGTTTTGCTTTCCTCAAGATTAATTTATCCAAAGAGACCAAAATAAAATATTTTAAAATTATTTTTACCTTAAATAGCAGGGTTTTAATTTGGGGGTTGGGTGTGGAATTTAATCTAAAATATGTGAACGCTAGCTTCACTAGACACAGTACCTGGCAAACAGGCTCAAGCACAGAGTGGATGTTATGCAGATACCAAGGAAACCACCAGCACAGTACGGACCCCTCAGGAAAGCAGAGAGCAGTACAAGTCAAGTTTCTCAGGGATGCAAGAGGAAAACTACCCCCTACCAGCCACCCCCACACCATGCCTTTCTACAAAGCTGGATACCCTGGGCCCCACCTCCCAAAGCTGGGGGTGTAGCAGTCTTCACTGTGACCACCAAAGTGGTTCGGCACTGCTCCCATGACCCACCTTCACTTAGTTCATCCCAAATTCCCTAAAGTGGGCGTCTGTCTGGGTCAGTTTGCTGTCTCTACTGAGTTCATGCCAAACCCTGTGGCTATCCCATATACACCTCTGTTTCCCCACCCAGACCCCAGCGTGCAGGTAGTGGGCTTTCATTGTATCATCAGAACACAACACATGTAACATGATTTTAGCAACCACGTTCCTCCAAAGCAGCTGTGTCCCCTGCAGGCACTCACTGAGGGCTGAAAAGACACTCTTGGATCTCACAGCATAGTCCTTGTGCAGCACTTTACGTTGGAAAACAGAACCAATAAACATTTTCTTGACGTATTCCTCAAAACCCAAACCAGTCTTCTCTCGAGCTGAACCCAGAAACTCTAAGACTATTTACACAGGATTTATAATCTGGTGTCTACTCAGCGGTTTTATAAAAACATGGGAGGGAAAAATGCCAATGCACTGCCAGTTCACTGCGGTGGTTCACGTTTCTTGCCTGGTAGACCAGGCAATGTTCCCAATGCCCAGAGCCCTGGCACCAGGCAAGCCTCTCACGCCAGCAGAACTTGGGAGGCGGCAGAACTCACGCTGACTCCATGGCTTCTCTCCCAGACTCACCTTCGCAGAAGCAAGCCCTTGCAGGCTCCCAAGACCCAGAACTAATAGAATCCAATTCTGGTTGTCTTGGGAAAAGTGAATCCAAGCTTCTAACAGGAGGTCCTCAAGCCACACAGTACCCTGAAGTACTGCAGCCAGGCAGCAAATCTCTGTGCCACCCATAGGCTGCCTCCTATGCAGTACATGCAGTAAAGAGTCAGAGTCAGGGCAGGGTGCCCTGTAACCACCACTTTGGTGCTACACACCCAGCTTTGGGAGGTGGGGCCCAGGGTATCCAGCTTTGCAGAAAGGCATGGTGTCGGGGTGGCTGGCAGGGGGTAGTGTTCCTCTTGCATCCCTGAGTGTCAAAGGGCCTCAGACAGAGCCCTGGAATATACAGACCTCGTCAGGGTTTTCTTATCTACACTAGAACAATATTGCAGCTACCTGGCACCTTGAGGGCCTGGAACATTCAGGATAAGTAAATGTCTTGAGCAGCTTCTTATTCTAACTGTTGAAAAGAATCTTTTACATGGGGCATAGTGGCTCATGCCTGTAGTCCCAGCACTTTGGGAGGCTGAGGCAGGAGGATCATTTGAGATAGGAGTTCAAGATCAGCCTGGGCAATAGAGTAAGACTCTCTCTCTAAAAAAATATAAAATACAAACAAAAATTAGCCAGACATGGTGGTGCACACCTGTAGTCCTAGCTACTCGGGAGGCTGAGACAGGATGATTTCTTGAGCCCAGGACTTTGAGCTTGCAGTGGGCTATGACTGCACTACTGCACTCCAGCATGGGCAACAAGGCAAGACCCTTTCTCTTAAAAAAGAAAAAAAAATATTTCAAGAACATACCTGCCCTAGAATCCCTGCCCTAGAATACCTAGGTTCCACATGACTACAGGCACCTCAAGGGTGAGGACCTTGTCATATTCATCATTATGGCCGCAGCACCAAAAATCCTAACAGCCTACAGTGTGTTCTCAATGAATGTATACATTACACTTACTTGCTTTTCAGCCCCTACATGCCACTGGTGACACAGGTACACAGAGTAATCCCAAGGGGCTGATGATCATTCTTATATCACAGTTCAACACAACATCAGTGCAGAGCCAATATTAAAAAACAAAGTGAAATAATTATTCACAATTTATCCCAAAGCTGGAAACATTTTTGAAGAGGATAAAGATCCTGACAAATAATATGGAACTCTTTTGACTTTAGGTTTCAAAATTAATAAAGAGCTATTTCATTGTAGTTATTTACTTTGGTGGCTAACATATCCCAGAATCTTATTATTTTCAATTTATTTTTAAGATTAATATATCTTACACCACCAAATGCTTTACCTTTGGTTATTCTGAGCTCCTCGAGAAGAATACCCTAACATTATTCTTCCCCACGCCAGGCTGTCCCGAGTACCTTTCCCAAACGACATGGATTTGGTATCTGTGTGTCCTCACAACTTCATTACTGCACAGAAATAGTACCTCACCACCAAAAAATCATGTTCACTGGAACTGTTCTCAGAAAAAATTCCAATCATAAGGCAATGTTTTATAACGAGAGTTTATGGATCAGATATTCTGACTAAATTCACCAAAACAATTTCACAAGGAAAATTACTATTATCTTACAGCTGCTATTGTTTCCTCTAAGCTTACACTATGTCAGATAGAAAATCCAACTGCTTGAAAGAAGGAAAAAAAAAAAAATGGCAAGGAGACAGGGTATGCATTAATGACAACAAAGTTATGACAAAAGCGAAAGTGGCTTCCACATATACAAATAGTGTTTCACTGTGGTCCAGGCCCTGCTGTGAACTCCTCACAGGCATTAGTTCATTTAAACCTCACAGCACAACAATCCCTCACTATTAATGCCATCCTACAGAGAGGGAAACAGAGGCATGGGTCTCAAAAATGGCAGCACCAGGATAAAACCCCATCTGGCTGCTGAGTGGATGTTTTGGTCCTTATCCTATCTCAGAGAATGCATTCAAACCTAAAACTATGCCAGGAGTCTAAATTTAACTCAAGCTGAAGAAAACCAAAATGTCTCAGATATCACAAAGCAGTGCATTTATTGCATAATGTTGCACAACAAGGAAAGTTTCTAGAAAGCTGCCCGAACTTACATGGTTACTACCAACATCCAAGCAAAAGAAAGTCCCAAAGGACAAAGAATGTGTCCCATGTGTACACGATCTGGTTCATCTATTCATATATCCAGGATGCAGCCTGTGCTCAGCGCCCTACTTAGAGGAATCTGAGCTTTACGATTAGTATGATTTTAGCTGCTAAAAATGTGACACCTACCTCTAAGATATTTGGATTTATAAAAATCCCTCCATGCTACAATTAAGAAAGCATTTCACTGAGCAACTGTAAGCCATGCATAGGGTGTGAGCTGAGGAATGTCTCAGGTGAGTGAGGCCGTTCTAATTTCAACACCTAAAGAATAGGTCACATCAGATGTTATAAATTCTCCAATTTTTTTTTTTTTTCTTTTGAGACGGGGTTTCACCATGTTGCCCAAGCTGGTCTTGAACGCCTGACCTCAAGTGATCTACCCGCCTCGGCCTCCCAAAGTGCTGGGATTACAGGTGTGAGCCACCACGCCTGGCCAATTCTCCAATTTTCATGATATTAATGATCACACTAGGCTTAGGGTCAGCTGTGCCCTAAGGCTCTCACATCAATATTTTGTGGATGTATGGGTCTAACACTGGTATATACATACCCTTGGCTATATCCCTCTTACTAATGCCAGAGGATGGGTGTTTCTTGCCATAGTGCCACTCCTGGCTGTCCAGTACATGTTCACAAGGACTAGGAAAAAGGGATCTCCCTGGCAGTCAGCTTCTCTTTTCACAGTGTTGAAAACTGTGAGGTAATTTCCATAGGTGTCCTGGTAACACCTATTAGAAAGTGTTTATTTAATATTTATTCCCACAAATACCAATTACAGAGAGAGGCTGCTACCACTCAACCAGTTGTTTTTTGTTTTTGTTTTTTTTAAATCAAGAAATAGTTGAAAAGGATGGGAGTGAAGGCACTTTAAGGCCACAGATGCCAGCAGAGGTGGGACATGACAAGTGAGGCTGGGGGGCTGGCCCCAAACTGGTCCCTCCCAAGTCAGCTTGGATACCACACAGCACTTAGCTCACCCTCAGCTGGCTTAGCACATGGACAAGTATTGCCGCTGGAGTCTCACCTTCTTAGACTCTTGCAAATGAGCTCCACACCACTCCCACACCTTGCCCTGTGCAACTCTTCCACTTGTCCACTCTGGACATACAGCCTTCACGTTAAACCAGTAATAGGAAGTCAACTATTTTCTGGAATTTTGTGAGCCATTCTAACAAATTATCAAACCTGAAAGCAAGGGGCCTAGCTACAAACCCTCAACCTTGCAGGCAAGTCAGACAGAAGTGTGGGCACCCCATATCTGCTACTGGCATCTGAAGCGGGACTGAGCCCTCAACCCTGTGGAGTCTGTGCTAACTCCAGGTAGTGCGTGTCAGAACTGCATTTAATTGTAAGGCACCCAGTTGGTGTCTGGAGACTTAGGGAACTGATTGTTGGTATGGAAAAAACCCACACATTTGGCGTCAGAAATGTTTTGAGTAGCAACAGTTCAGAGTCCTTTGTGTGCGTTTACAAAAGCAATAATTTATGGCAAGGACTTATCAGAACTACTTTACGATTTTATTTTAGTTTCTTTTAAGGACCAAGATTAAAGATTTAATTAGTTAAACAAGACAACCAAAACAAATACTTCCTCCTGACCTTGAGTTATCACAGTTTGCTACCCAAGGGGCAACTGAAACAGAAAGGGTGGCCTGCATTTCAGAGGGTCTGGAGGAGACAATGGGCAATGTGCTCTCAGGTGCCCTGAATCTCTCTCTCTCTCTCACACACACACACCCCATACACACACAGGCACCCTTTTAGAACAGACAATTATGAAAGCACATTAAAATGCAGCATGCCATTTCGAAGTCTGGTCTTGCTGCTCTGCCCAAACACAGGGTACAGACTTCAGGGAAAACAATCCTAGAGAAACATTAGCTCTGTAAAAAATGAGAAAAGTAAGATGTTTCAGCCAAACGTTAAAAAAAAAAAAAAGAAAAGAAAAAAAAAAGGAAATTCAGCGTGTGGAACGGGGAGGGGAATAAGACCTATCAGAATTCTGTTTAACATTTTGCTTAGCTGGCCAACTCTGGCAGCATAAAGTTTAAATGGAAGTTATCTTCAAATTAAATTGCACCTGCATGTCTGTGAGACTCCCCTGTAATGCTCCAATAACATCTCAAGATTGCGGTCATCTAAATTCAAACTTTAAATATAAAACCACTCCCAAAAGAGAATGCCTTTGAACATAATGACAATTTCAAACTTTGGCAAATAATTATCTTGTACTTCTTATCTGTGAGAATCTATCGTTTCTTTTAAAAATTCTCCGCAGCGGCCGGGAGTGGCGGCTCATGCCTGTAATCCCAGCACTTTGGGAGGCCAAGGCAGGAGGATCACCTGAGGTCAGGAGTTCGAGACCAGCCTGGCCAACACGGTGAAACCCTATCTCTACTAAAAATTCAAAAAATTAGCCAGGCATGGTGGCGCACGCCTGCAGTTCCACCTACTCGGGAGGCTGAGGCAGGAGAATTGCTTGAACTGGGGAGGTGGAGGTTGCAGTGAGCCGAGGTCGCACAACTGCACTCCAGCAAAACTCCATCTTAAAAAATAATTCTCTGCAGCTCCCTGTATCTTCCAGTAAATGGATTAGCAGATATTTTGAGTGTCCATGATGATGGTTTTAGCATTTTCCTTCCTGCCTAAGGAGTCACAATCACCTTCACAATCAAATGCAGGTGCTGTGTGTGCGCTGCTCTCTTCCTCCCAGAGCCCCATTGGACTTTCTCTGGAGTGCATCCCCATCCTCTCAAAGCAGAATCAACAAGCAAACCACTGTCCTTCTTTCAAAAAAAAAAAAGAGTCATGTGTTTATTTCTTCCCCTCTACTTGTGCCCCATAAATTCCTTGTCTTAGTCCCAAATCAGTCCTCCAAATGTGGGCTACTTGTAATACTATCCAGAAATGGAAGATAACCTTGCAAAATAGCATAATGCCCCAACTAGACGTTTCATGGCATTCTAAAATTACGAAAAAGCAAGATTTTTTAACATTCCTCTAAATAAATAATAGTGCAATAAATATAGGAAACAGGCTATGCATTTCCTCAGTGTTCTTTCATTCCATCCAGTGACCATACATGTGTATTGCGTGGTGAGCCCATGACTGCAGAACAGAAATACAGTCATGAGGCAGCTAACAACATTTCAAAGATGAAGTGCATATACGATAGTGGTCCTGTAAGGATAGAATAGAGCTAGAAAATTCCTATTGCCTAGTGACACTGCAGCTATCATAAGATGTAGCGCAACACATTCCTCATGTGTTTGTGGGGCTGAACCCGTGCTGCCAGTTGTATAAAAGAACAGCATGTACAACAGTGCACAGTACATAATATGTCATGATGATAATAAATGACTATTATTGGTTTATGTATTTACTCTACTTTTTATGTTATTTAAGAGTGCACACCTTCTACTTATTAAAAAAGTTAACTGTGGCCAGGCACCATGGCTCATGCCTGTAATCCCAGCGCTTTGGGAGGCCGAGGTGGGTGGATCACTTGAGGTCAGGAGTTGGAGACCAGCCTGGGCAACGTGGTGAAACCTCGTCTCTACTAAAAATACAAAAATTAGCCAGGCATGGTGGGGTGTGTCTCTAGTTCCGGCTACTCAGGAGGCTGAGGTGAGAGGATTGCTTGAGCCTGGGAGGTCAAGGCTGCAGTGAGCTGTGATTGTACCACCTGCACTCCAGCCTGGGGGACAGAGCAACACCCTATCTCATGAATGAATGAATGAATGAATGAATGAATTTCACAAAGTGTAGCCTAAGTGTACAGTATTTATCCAGGCCTTCACATTTACTTACCACTCACTGACTCACCCAGAGCAACTTCCGGTCCTGCAAGCCCCACTCCTAGTAAGTGCCCTATACAGGTGTACCATTTTTTATCTTTTACACTGTATTTTATACTGTACCTTATCTATGTTTAGATACAGAAATACTTACCATTGTGTTACAGTTGCCTACAGTGTTCAGTACAGCAACATGCTCCACAGGCTTGCAGCCTATGAGCAGTAGGCTATACCATGGACCCTAGGTGTGTACTAGGCTGTATCATCTAAGTTTGTGAAAGTACGCTCTACGATGCTGGCATAATGACAAAATCCAGTTACCTAACAATGCATTTCTCAGAACATATCCCTGTCATTAAGCAACATATGACTGTATTATTACTGAGATCTGTACATTTTTAATTACCTTCATGTTACTGAATCCAGCTTTAAAAAACAGCAGGAAACCATTTTTTCATTGTTTCAAGTCAGTTATAATTTAAAAACCATTAGTTCGGTGTCAACCTAAAATGGAAACAATTACCAATAGAACATTACACATTACATTTACTTTTCATTTTTGGTAGCACAATTGCTGTCTAAGAAAACATAAGAAGTTTCCTGTAGGAAAAGTAAGATAAAGGAATTAAGAATTCTTAGGGGTCTCACTCACTTAAGACCGCTAACATATCAGAAAAAAATACATAAAATGATGTAAACTAGAAGTGGTTCAAAATCTAAAACCATTAAATGTCTTTCTCATTTGCAGTTCATATCTGAGTATGTGTTTATAGCTCTATGTATCTGATGGACAGAATTCTAGTATCTCAACCATGAAATAATTAGAACCTGATTACCAACTTAAAAGCAATCACAAAAGTCTTTGGAGCTTCATGGAAAACCAGACCAAAAAAAATACAGAGACTGATTTTATTGAGAGAGAGTTAGCCTAAGATCAGAATGTATGATGCCAGGACACCAGGCATTAAATACAAACATACATAGATGTCTGAAGCTGTTTACTTTCAGGAAAATCAGAATGCTACATGTCAATAGATTCTGAGGCACCAGGTTTAATAACAGTGCCCTGAAGATAGCAAAATGCTGTCAATAACAATTAAGAGAAAAAAATTAAATATCTTGTGCTTTGAGAAGCTTCAATTACTTAAGAAATCAACTCAAGCAAAAAACCATTTCAATGATACTAGACAAATAAAATGTACATGTAGATGTTTGCACATCCACAGAAATAACAGCCACAATCAGATGCACTCTTTAGATGTGAATTTGTGCATACAAGCAACCCTTTCACAGAGTTAAGTTCAAATCCTGTACACACTTTGTTCCACAAAATTGCTGTTGTCTTGCATCTCTTTTGTCACCTGTCTCCACCCTTAAGTCCTCCAAGGGTCTCTCAGGGCCTAGATTGTGGGGTTCAATGACTTTCCCTGGTCAGCTGTAAAACTAAGGCTAGCACCTTTAGAATCCGCCAGCCACACCCTGCTCCAGCTCACCATGAGTTTTCTCTAATCAGCCTCCAAAGTCCAAGCCATTGCTACATCCCAGAGTTGACATACAACATGTGCCTTTAATTTATACTCTCAAGATGCTGGATATAGTAGTTATTATCCAGAAAGAGTGACTTCACAATCAAGATCCAAGACTGGCTATAAACGGAGATCAAGTCCTCAACTCATTCTCTCTGGTACCTACAGGAAGGTACTAACAACTAATCCTCCCTTTCATTTTTAGAGTAACAAACCCAGCTTGTAGTACCCATGCCTACAAGAGCCCAGATGTGGCACTCAAGGTTGAAAAGGGGCCACAACTTGGTAACGGGACACACATGACCCCATGCAGGAGAAAAGCCAGGGCCACGAGGAAAGGGACTTCGGTACACAATGGCAGGTACCTATCCCCTTGCTGGGACATGGGGCATCAGGGTCATTACCAGGTGTGTTTATAAAACACCAGAACATGGACAGCAAAAGTAAGACGTTCAGTCCATTGGCTTGCAGTGTTTCAGAGTCCCTACTTGCTGCTAGCCATGGGGGTGGGGGCTGGGAGTCATCCTATTTAAAAGCTGGAGTGAAAACCCAGGGTCCTCATCTCTGTTCTCAATGTCTACCTTGGCGGAGGGAGTTCTTAACCTCTGTGGCAGAGCAATCTGAAAACAGAATTATACTCCACACACATAGCTACAATGCCTCATGGGGAATGCTCTTCCCAAAAATGTGCTCAAGGATACAAACCCAGCCTGCCCAATTTGGGGAAATCATTGTTTGAGGGTGGCATGGACAAGCAGTCGGTTTGGGGTTTGCTCCCTGTGCACAGTTCGATCATCAAGGAAAGGCCTCTTCCGGGCCTCAAAGCTCCCTTTGTGAAGAATGAGGCCCACTGTCGAGGCTCACACAGGCAGCTGTAACCAGGCCGCCCCTCTCTCTGGGTGTTTGTTTTGATAGAGGTTCATTTATGCTGGAGACAATGCCTGCTCTCTTTGTTCTGCCCCCAGCAGGAAGCAGTGCAGGGAAGGGGAGCAGCATTGTCACACAGCTTCCAATTCAGGTTTTGGTGGCCACAACAATGGGGCCTCAAGTGCCACAAATAAAGAGTCGCCCACGGGGAGCAGGGCAGGGAGACTGGCACATGTGGACTCGAGCAGACCCCAGGTAGAAGTCACCTCCTAACAACTGCTCAGACTCACTAATCAAGGGGTTTGAGGGCTCTGAGGCTGGAGAGGGAGGCCACCTCTTCTTCTCTTAAGTAGTGCTGAGAGGGAGAAGTAACTAAGGCCCCCAGGGATGACAAAGTCTTCCTACCTCTCCTACCATTTATCCCAACTACAGGAGCAAACACTCAAAAAAGCAAGCAAAAAGAATGCACACACATGCTTAGTGTTCTAACTTACCAACAGTTGCACAAGGAAGAAAAAAAGTCTAATCTGAATTGCCAAAAATGAACAATATCCTTTAAAATGAAGCCTGGGCTAGATGGCTGCGAGTGAATGAAATGTATTACCCAACCACTGCTGTAACACAAGCCCTCTCCTCCCCCTTCTGGGCCTCATTCATAAAAAGCCTGCTTTGCCCCAGCAGCTGCAGGAACCGGGACTGGATTTGTGTCCGTGTTTTCCAAGACAGAGGGAAACAATTGAAACAGACAATCGTTCAGACACCAACACCAAGTGCGCCTCCCCTTGAGAAGGTTGCTGCAGAGTCTCTTGGTCTTATCCAAATAGGCGGAGGGAGGGCTGGGAGGGCATCTTGCAGAGCTGTTCAGTGGCAGTTCTAATGCTAACACCCAGTGTGTTATTAAAGGAATTCCCATCTGCTGAGTCACACTCCGTATCTTTTACTCCCTGATATTTTATTTTTTTTAATCAAAGGTTGTTCTTTGTTGGTAAAATGGGGGTTGCCAAGCTAATTAAAGATTGCCAAATTGGGGTAGAGCTAGCAACACAACTCCCAAGAGATAATTTTTTCATTGTCCACTTTTAAATGGATATTACCATCTACAGACTTTATACAGCCTGCTAGAAATCTTATGAGATAAGGAACAACTTCAATTCTTAATATATTTTTCTAATTTATGAGTAAACCAACAACCAACATGCTTCATCTCGGCAGGATGAAGCACTGTTTCCCTCACCCACTCCTTTTCCATGGCTACCCTCCCGGCCCAGCATCTTTTACCACCTAGAAGGGCCAAGGAGGCTGCTAGTTTGTGCAACAGAACAAGCTCTGTAAAACACAAAAGTCCCCAGAAATCTCAGAAATCACCATGACAAATGAGAGGCTAGCAAACTTTTTAGACTCAGCACCCTTCTTCAAAGCAGGGCCCAAACACAAGAGCATGTTCTAATTTACCAGGAATGGTTTTAATATAAGAATTACGTAAGAACAGAGTGCAGGAAAAGAAGGGAGAAATAAAACCATTCTTGTTGCCCTAATACCAGAGCAGTCTTCCGGTGAATTGATACATAAATTCTCTCCAGAGACAAAATGATCCAAGCTATTAACTGTTCCCCTCTCAACTCTTGCAAAACACAAGGCTTCGAAACCTTGAAGGGGGGCAGGTGGAAGAGAAAGCCTGCTATATATTACTAGAAAATACCAAATTCAACACCACGATCCCATGGTGCTTGCTCATCACTGCTGGGGATCAAGCATTCTGCAAAGGTAACAGCAACCCTCAGCACTCTCCTCTGCTAAGTAAATGCTCCTTTCTACCACTCTGTCCCCCATGCCGGCCTCCTGCCACCTCTGCCTGTGGACTGACAGCCAAGGAAACAAGAAAACAAGCTGGAGATACCAAATGAATCTTGTGAAATACATGGTCTGTGATTAAATCACAATAACTCTAACCTCTTCAAAGGCAAACATATCAAGATAGCAAGCTGAGAGCAAAATAAGCAAGTCTTACAGAAATTATGCCAAACTTTATTAAGAGATTACCCACACCTCCTAGAGGCTGTGCAGCCTGGAATCCAGGGTGGTTTGGGTTTTTTGTTTTGTTTTGTTTTTTAACTTACTGCAGCCCTTCTAGCTATCCAATGAAAGCTCTTACAAAGAAACCTTCAGGTCTGTAGTCTCTGTGGGTTTTCTATGAATATGAACGTACTTTACAGGTGGAGAAAACATACCCGTGATCATGTTTGAGGGGCTCACAAAAGGAGGAGGTACATGAATTATACAATGAATACAGATTTAATGAATACAGATTTAGTGAGATTTTATTACCTCAATATTCTCTGGTCCCACTCTTAAACATTGCCTTTCGACCATCAAAACATCTTAAATCCTGGGGTAGGGGCATAGTTACCCGAAGCTGTGGTCCCTTACTTACCCAAAGTTGTGGTACCTTCCCTAAAAAAACTGAAATACATACCAGGACATACATAATTCTGTCAAGTTTGTCCCTAACTGTGTGATCTTGGACAAGTTAGCTAACCTCTCTGTGCCTCAGTTTCTTCATTTATAACATGGGTATAACAGCAGAACCAACCCTTAAGAGGCTGTTGCAACAGCTGGTACACAGTAAGTGTTCAATAAATATTCACTGCTGTTATTAACATTGTCCCTATGTCATCTCACCCCCTGTATAAGCTCTTTGCTAACTTTCCAATACAGAAACAAAAACCAAATTCTTCACCATGGCTCCAGGGCCCATGTGATCCAATAGCCCTCTCTGCCTTTCACTCACCAGGCTCCAGCCACCCAACCTCACCTCATTCTCCTCATCGGACATCCCATGTGCATCCTGTGTGTGCCAGACAGTCTTGTTGGTGCTTCCAGACTCTGACGACCTCTTTCCACTGACGGTCTCCACCACCCTGGTCTAAGGTTCATCTTCTCTGCCCTACACTGGGGCAATAGCCTCCTCCTTCTGGTCTCTCTACGTCTGTCCTTGCCCCCTTACAGTCTCTCCTAATGCAGCTACCAGCATGGTCCTGTTAATATACACAACAGCTCCAAACTTTGCCATCTCCTTTCAGAGTCAAAGCCAAAGTCCTGACCGTGGCCTCCAGGGCCCTACATAACTGACTCAGTTTACCCTATCCTCCACCAAGCTGCACCAAGCCCTCCAAGCTCCTTGGCTTCCTCCTCCCTTTCCTTTAGGTCTTTGTCCAAATGTCACCTCACTAGAGACCTTCTCTGAATACCCTACATAAAAAGGCACCCAGATACTTGCCCGGCACCCCCTACCCTGTACCCCACACCCAATGCATGACACAGCCCTCGATCCCCTTCCCTATTTTATTAAGAGCTCCATAGAGGCAGAGGCCTTATTTTGTCCACTGCTGTAACTCTGACACCAGGAACAGTGCCTGGCACACAGCAGGTGCTCAATAAAATTTGTGGAGTGAATAATCGATGCCATCATGGAGATCTTTCCCTTGCTGGGGCCTATCACCTCACGTTCCTCTCCATGTCTTCTCATGGCTGATTCATAGTGTCAGGCCAAATGTCCCCTCTTCACAAAGGCCTTCTATGAGAATTCAACTTAAAGTCTCCATCACAATCAGTGAGTCTGTATTTTTTTCATGGCACTTACTGCTGTCTGATATTATTTTCTACCACTAGAATGTTTCCATCTGAGCATGGAGTTGGCTTTGTCTCTGTAACCCCAAGGAGATATGTCAGTACAACAGAATGCTCATTTGTTGAATAAATGGCAATGTATATGCTAACATTCTTTAAAAACTAAAAGCACAGATCTAGAAGAGGAACTGGGAGGGCTCTGTCTTACCCCAGATGACACATACCCTGCAGGTGCACGTGCATGGAACGCCTTGGGCACCTGAAAACGCCCCCCCGCCCCCCCCCCCCAAATGAGGAGCTTTCCATCTGACCTGGGAGAAGCACTCAGAACCTAGACATGGCTCCAATGAAAAGAAAAACAAGTTGAAGTTACTAAATAACAGCCCAACATCTGTCACCACATATGAACAACTCTATGCACAGGTAATGGTCCACTCGCCATGCTCACTGTCCAAACACCTGGGCATCAGGTTTACCTTCCCCCTGAGCGGGCTTTCAAGCAGTCATCACAGCTGCCTGGGAGACACAGCTCTAAAACAGGGCTCTGACTGCAGCCCAGGGGCCAACACTGAGCTCCCAAAGCTTTGGATGCATTTCCTACTCAGCACAGACATCAGGTGACTTCCTTAAAGAGGAAAAATCACCCCACAAGACTGCTGAGAAAGCAGTTGCGGCATTTATCAGTGCTGCCATCATCCATAGAGAAGCCAGGAACCACGAAATGTAACTCTGTGTACACAGAACTCTGCCACCCCACACAGGGCACAGGGGAGAGCCATCAGAAACGCGGGGAACGGACCCCATCGCCAGCACAGCACCACACCCACAAATGAGGTGGGAATAAGCTCAGCACCCCAAGACACACAAGCACCATGGCTTTTATAGTTAGATGCACTCTCCACACGCCAACAGGATTCGTGAGTGAGAGCCTTCAAACACATCCAGTGTGAACATGCATTCAGCACACATTTCCTGAGCTCTGCTTTGTGCCAGGCTGTTCTCAATGCTCAGGATACACAAGTAAGAAAGAAATGAAAGATAAGGTTTCTGTCCTTGTAAAGCTTATATTCATGTCTGTGTGTGCCTGCCTGTGTGTGTATAAGAATATATACAATAGACACAATTATTAAGTAAATTAAGTCATATGTTAGAAAATAAGCACTGTGGCAAAATCTAGATTAAAATCACCAATCACTAGTCACGAGACCCCATCAGTTACGGAAAGACCATGCAGAGACACCAGAGAGGCCACCCTGTTTGACTGACAAAAGTGTGCTTATCAGAAGGTAACCCACAGGACTATGGGATCTTTACCTCTTTTATTCCCTGCAGGATTCTCAGCTCAAGAAGAGCACCTGGCACAGGTCAGGGACCCAGAAGCATTTGTTGAAGAAATGGAAGTGCTCACCCACTGAGTTCTTGCTGCTGCAGCATTCCTGGCAGGTAACCCTCTCGATATGGCTGAAATCTTTCCAAGGATGAAAAGCTGGGCTTTTACAACAAACTAACAAGCAAACCCCAACCAACCACCCCCACACACCCCCAGGCACCTTTACTGCATTACTCTCTGGACCCTCTGAGACACATACTGTCTACTATTAACGCCAGCACATGCTGTGATGGGATTTCCCCAGCAGTGCCCACACGATGCTGGGCCCACACAGCCTGTGAGACCTGCTGGCCACTTCGCTCCCACGGAGAAGCCTCTTTCGTATTCACATGTGCTGGGGATCTGTGTCTGCTGAGTGCTGAGCTGCCCGCCTGGGATCAGCCAGAGACGGCACGAACCACACCCCAGAGGAGCAGACCCTGGATGGCTATATTGTCAATGTTTCAGATACAGTGATTTAGCTATCCTATTTGCCAAAGGTAATTTACACGGGTGTCTCAAATTACTAGGAAGAAGGCACAGGTGATATGAAGGGACCACCCACAAACACCTGGCATGTTCCATCTGGGAGCGACAGTTCTCAGGAAACAGCATTTGTAAAACATGCTTATTAAAAACTTAGGGAGATTTTCTATAAGAAACACATAATAATGCTAATATAATCATTTGTGTATTGTTAAGTTTTTAACTTACTGATACATGTGAATGCATTTTTAAGACCAAAAAATACATGAATTTAATTCAAGTCTAGATGGCAAAGTCAAATTAATGTAGTATACAATTTTCTTAATAAACATTTCCTTTCCCACCCTCTTTCGCCCCATTTTTCTGAACTTTAAGAAAAATTTGCCTTTTTGCTGTTTCCTAAACAATCTATGACTGCTACAATAGTCAATCTTTATTTTTCCACTTAGTTTGCTTATGGATGTGAGGGTTAAATGTTATGAACATAATTTAGTGCTTACCACATCAGCAAATCCAGCTTCTTCCTTGAGCTGATACACGGTGAGGTTAAGGTCAGGGAAACATCCGTGCCTTCTGGTCCAAGCTGAGAGCATTGCTAAGGTAAGCAATCAACGCTTGGGAGGCTGGGGTTGGGGGGGATGTCAAAGATTACACAATACGAATGCTAAAGTCTACAAAACAATGTTGAAGATTCAAGTCTAAAATAGCAGTGGTTAAGGGGTGGGGGATTCTTGCTTCAAGAAGACACTAGGCACATCTTCCAGTTAGAGAGCTTGCAGTGAATTAAGATCACTTGGTATTTCAAGAGTTTCCCAAACTACTGTAAATGAAGGGCTTTGAAATTATTCCATTTTGAAACTCATTACTGATTTTGTTACAACCAAATAACAGCAAACATTTGTATGGCAGTTTCTAGTAGTTGTACATAAAAATGCTTTGGAACACATTACTTGGGAAACGGAACTTTACACAGACAATCAGAATGCCACTTACCTAATGGGAATGGTTTGCTTACTAATTAATTTTCAAGTCCATTTTGTAAATAAAAACAGAAATGGGGCCATCCTGGAGAATCATGATGCTGTTAACTGAGCTACACGGAAGGCAGAGTTTTCTTCCTCTTATCTCTGGTCTTTTCCTTCTCACACCAAGCAACCTGAGCACCCTGGGGGGCAACACCTGCTCTCTAATACAGAAGAGATGGGTGTATACATCCATTCTAATACAGAATGTCTCCATATGCCCAGCCATTTCTAGGGAAAATCATCTCTGACAGCTGGCATGAAATCAATGTCTACCTGAAAAGTACCTTTGAGAGCCATCTAATAAAGGCCAAAACCATGGCCATGAATCCAAAACTAGACTGGCATTTCTAAATAAGCTAGAGAAAAATACTCAGTGTGCGACATCTTCTAAACTCACAGCTGCTGAACAGTGTCTTTCAGTCACATAGCTGAACTGAATGCAGAGGACACGGCCATTTGTGACCAATATTTCCTTTCTACAGAGGAATACCCAGGACACTTGTTACGGCTGCTACCTAAGCGCTAAAATAGGGTACTTTGCCACTGTGCCCCCTGCTTCATCTCAAAAACTAAAATTTTACATCAAAAATTGCCCTCATTTTGTGCTTTTTTGCAAAAGTGGACCTATCTAAATTCTAGCAATGGAACGAACGCATGTATTTTAGAATACTCTGCCTTCGAGGGTCTCAAAGATTCCAGGGTGTTCCCTCTTAGGATGGAGTTTTATCTTGGCTGAAATAAAAGGGTCTTATTAAAGTCTTTTTCCTACAGACCTCTGGGTATAAATTATAGATTCATGTCAAAGCAGTGAAAGGGATTTGAGGCAAAAGATATTTCTTTCATACAATATTATGCATCAGAGTATACATTCTATGCTATAAATATTTAGCAAGGGATAATGTGATATATTTACTAATATTTCTGTCAAAATAACATCTAAACTGTCACTTTAACAAGGAAGCTTCTCCTCCTGTTTTAGTATAGAGAAGCACTGGGATATCATCTCTTTTCTTTTTTAAAAAAAATGTATTCTGACTGCTGGTAAAATCAGGAGTAACTTGAGTCTGTGACTTAAAGGGCAGAACTAAGCCCTAGTACTACAGTGATAACAGTAACAGGAGCATCTGATTACATATAAGCTGGCTCTTTATAAACCCTAAAACATCCTAAGGCCTCCATTTTCATTACACATGTTCAAAAATGCTTTTAAAATGGACTTGTTTATTGACAATACAAGATTTTTTTAAAACACTTGTTTTCCTTTTCTAAAGGGGAGACTTCTATTTACTAATTTTCACATCTGTCAATGCTGACAACTGGATCTGTTGAATAAACGTTTATTCCTTTTGACAAATAAACTTCATATAAAATTGAACTAAATGGAACTTTATGATCAGGGGCAAGAGAATTTGGAGCAACTTCGCAGATTAGTAATATCTAACAGTGGCCAGGCCCTGCAGGTTCTCTTGCAGTGGCCCTGGGGAATGGACCAGTCTTTGTATCAGCAGAGAACAGGCAGGCCAGAGCTTTTCAGGAGGAAGAAAAAAACAACCCAACAAATCAATACAGCAATATACAATGGTAGACAAAGCTACACGTGTTTACAGAGTTTCGGTGCATAGAAACATCCAGTTCAGAAGCCTGTTGAACTTACATCTGTATTTGGAATCTCATGGGAGGCAACCCCTGGCAAAATATCAACTCTTATTGAACCAAAACAAAATTTGTGTAGGCACAGAATATCAGTACAAAATATCCAAAAACAAAAGCTCACTTTTCCAAAAGAAAAATGGTAAGTTCAAGGAAGCAGTCAATAAGTAAGAGGAATAATATTTGAAGTTTGGGCTTTGGGGTTTGACCTTCCCATCCTCCCATGCCACCTAGGAATATTCATTTTTAAAAGACTGAAATTAAAATATATAATATATATATGAAAAGATCACCTAATTGGGCCAGCCATAATCATCTTAAAATAGTGACCTGGGTAACAACTACCTACCATAATTTATCCTTTGAAGATAACCACAGATTGATAGTTTTGATTTTAAAAGCTTCTTTCCAAACAAACAAATAGATATCCAATCAAAAGGAGCATTTTAAAAATAGGAAGATTTTGCTAATTTGTCTTCATTTGCTAAGATGAATCTTACTCTGAAACCTCATTTGAGGGTGCTCTGGTCTCTCAGGATGCATAGAAACGCCTTATAAATGCTAAGTCATATAATAATGGGTATGTATTTGGGCGTTAGTCATCTGCTCTTCTTGTTGAGATAAATAGCCACCATCTGAAGGTGAAGACTTCACCTTCCCTACATTTACAATACTCTATCTATCAAACTTTCATTTGGATTATCAAATAAATGGGGGTTGATAAGACAGCTGTCAGCCATACCTAACAAACCTGAAACCTAAGTGTTAGGAAGGTTAATCTGACTCAAGTATTCTACATACAATGAATCTGGGGACTTTTCAGGGTAATAGGGAAGGAAAAAAGATTTTTCTCTTAACTAGCTGCTGGGCTCCACAAACAGGGAGAATTGTCTAAACCTGAGCCACCATTCTGATCCTCAAACCCTGCCAGGTTAGGACCTATATCTAGATTGTGTACTGGAGGATATTAGAGCAGACTGCTCCTCTGCCAACTTCTCTCCTTCCGTCTTCTATTTCTTCCCCTTCAAACCAGACCACTGAAACTCTCAGTTTGTATTTATGTGAAATAACAGGAACCTTAAACATGTTACCTTCTATTTGTACAGAATTACCATGCAATACGAAAGATAATGATTATGCATTAGCTACGCCACTTTTACCTGTGAAATTTATCTCACTGTAGCACTATAACTCTATTTACTAAAATATGTTTGTCTTTCGATCACACAGCATTTTCACCAACTTATAATTTTAAATGGAATCGGAAAATATATAGCCTTTCCTAATAGCCTTCTTAGGTTTTCAAGCTTCTCCCCACCTTCTACTTTTTTTCAGATGGTATAAGGACTTTTCATCTGTGAAACCAATGGGTACTTTTGGTTGGAAAATCTTCCTCTGACACAGTCCACAAGTCACACATTACACACTTAAGTGGTCACAAACAGGATTTTAATCTATTTGAACAGATCACCAATCTTGGTTTCATCCTTTTATAAGTAAAATGTAATATAAAAATAAACTCCTTAATAAATGTACTAAGTTGAAAGTGAGGTAAAAACTAAATATTAGAGGAAAAGATACAAATAGTTGTTGCTTTTTAAAGTTTTTCAAGATACAGAGTATCAGTACAGTTGTTGCATTTGAAAGATGATGCAACAGACAAAGGCAACCACACCCCCAAGATCTTTGCAGCTCCACAAGAATAGGACTGAGACACTTAAAGAATATGTCTTAACATTTATCAGTCAATAATTTAGTAGGCATTGTTAAGTAATTTCTAACCAAGAACCCATCATCATCACTGAATCATCTGAGCATGAACTAAGCTATGGAAACTTCTTTAAAGAAAGTCTGGGACAAGCTTCAATCTAATGAAGGCTTAGGAACAGTTTTACTTTGTGTACAACTACAGCTTGTGGGAGAAGAGGCATCTTACAATAGGACAAAAGAACACAAAAAAGAAAATGATCTTTTTGATTAACCAATGTCATTTTCTGCTTTTAAGCATTATAAGATAAATGAACTAAAGGTAATCAAATGATGAAGTTCTTCCTGCCCTAAATGAATGTGTGTTTAGTGCATTTACCTACTGAGTCAACAAGAAGTGAAAGAAAAATAAAAGAAACAAAACTAAATTTTATAAGACAGTAGAAGTTTTAATACATACTTAGTTTTAATGCTGTTAATTTTGTTTTCCTTCCAATTTCCATGAGGGGAAGACTCTAGTTCAGTCCTTCTCTGTGTTCTATACAGCCTCTCGAGGCACAGAGACCGAAGGGTCTGCAGTGGGAAAAGACCATGGAACAGCTGCAGTGCCCCCTCTGAGGATAAAAACAACAGCCCCAGAGGCTACAGAGCCAGCTAATGGCCCAGTCTTCACTGCTCCCAGACTCCATCTTCCCATTCCCCCACTACACCACAGGACCTTTGCAAGTGCACACTGCATTTGAGATAAGCTTCCCCAGACATGCTTTCATGAGGAAGTTACGGAGTTTTCTGTGCTCATAAACAGGATCTGGCACTGCCCTATCAAGGGAATGATCACCTGTAAGAAGAGGGAGGACAAAACTATCCCTGATGGCTCTTTCCATGTTTCTTTTAAACAAAAAGAGTAATGATCTTTCTAGGTAAGCACACAAGTTGCCCAGGCTGCCCCCTTTCCCTTCAAACACCCATACCCACCTCATATGGCACATATAGTACCCCAAAATGCCAGGTAAGCTGGGTCACCTCACACACTGCAATGACCAAGCCCATCTCTTCCATTGCCCATGCATCCTTCCTTCTATCACCTGTCCTGGCCTCTTTCCAAACCCAAGTGGAACAGAGCCACTTGAGAGCTTCCTTCACAGAAATCCTCTGGAGGCAAAGTCCCAGAGCACAAACTACATAGAAACTGAACAGTTCATGTACATTTCCTTTGGCTAAGTCACAGACACTAAATGTTGGCAGATGGAGTACATCTGAAGCAAATCCCGGGCCATTTTCAGGGCAGGGACTTGCTTTTATTCTCTGAGCTCCAGCAACACCACCTTTCTGACTTCTCCCTCCAATGGTGCTTTTCCACCCAGATAACTCGCCCCCAAAGCTGAGGACCCTCCCAAGGCCATGAAAGGGCCCTGGGTTCACCTCCACTGTCATAGAGTTTAAGAACACATGCCCTGTATAGCCTGTTTATTTTGTTTGCTTGTTTCCTTATTACACTATAAGAGCATAAACCAATTTGAAATACCCTCCTCCAAAGAAAAAGCTGTGTGGCCCAATTTTAAAGGTCTACTTCAGAAGTCACTGTTGCACATCATTATAATTAAGAAATGGCATATCACCTTCTTTGTAAGGTATAACATTTTCAATGTTGCAATATAAACTGACCACCTCCTCTAAGGAGAGGACTGGGAGTCAGGGGCAGGGAGGTGGGGAGCAGAGAAAGGGCAAAAACAAGACCTTGACCATAGAAGCAAGAATCTGACATTGGATTCTTTTAGAAACATACTACATACATAAGGAAAATGATGATGCTATAAAGTTGTGGTATTTACATTTAAAAAAAAGACTAGCCGGCCAACCTTATCATCCCCGTGGTTCCAATGGGAAAAAGCGTCATCAGCACAATTGTACAAGCTTAGAACAATGCGTCCCTGTAAACTGAGTGTTTTTTTCCTTTCAAAGATAAATCAAGATGCCATAACCTAGGAATAATACAACTACTTACAAAGAAAAAAGTTGGCAATCACGATCTGAGTTAAGTTTAAGGTCTGTTTGTCTTTCCATTTTACAAGAAGGTAAATGAACAGGAAAGTGAGCTGGAACAAGTAAACTGAGCCATAAGCCTATGTGTGCTTTCTTGTAGACGCACAGTCTGACTTCAAACACACACATACACGCCACTGCAAAATGACTTTTTAAGTTAAAAGTCAGAGAAATCAATGTTTTACTGACTGTGGAGCATAAAAATTCTTTATTTGCTTTCATCAGCTGAAAAAAATGCTAGAAATAACTATGGAGAAGTGGTAAAGAAAAAAATGTAATGGACACAGTTTTGCTGAAAACCATGAAGATATCAGCAGAAGAAAAAAGAAAAAGAAGTAAACAACAAATGTATTTCACACAAAGATGACCGGAGCTGTTTCTGCATAGCCTCCACCTGGAGCTGAATCACCGGCCAGAACAGGGATGAGGACAGGCCTCACTGGCCTCCCAGAGCTGTCAGAGCTCAGCAGGACAGGAGAATCCTTGGGTAGCCCCAATCAAGGCTGAGCAGTACAGACCATTCGCAAAATTGCTCAAACTGTGAAGTTATTTACACGCAGTCAGGGAACAGACTCCCCCAAACAGGGAAACTTCTACGAGACAAATGCCTTAAAAATTATTTTATGAAAGAGATGTCTGTTATGTGTGAACAGACACTAATGCCGCTGCACCTTGGGTAAGTGATAGGGCTCAGAGAACAGGAAGGAAGCCTGTGACTTAGCAGACAACAGGACAGTTCTTCCCTTTGACCTTCCACTGGTCCCAGATTATGACTCAGACACTGTCTCCACTCTTTACCCAAGGGGAGATCCCTGCACCTCCTCCTCTAACATCCTACATCTCTAAAATGCTCCTCTGAATCCCAGAAATACAGAAACCACAGCACTCACGCTGGTGAGCAGATTCCTAATTGCAGAAGGTGCACACAACTTGATGCTTTCAGATTAGAGTCTATCCATTCATACCATGCATTTGTTCCTACATAAAGCCCCTCAATATCATATGGGCATGTGCAGGAGGTCACCCCACATTATTAATTCACAGAAATCACTACACACACACATACACACACACGGAGAGAGAGAGAGACAGAGACAGAGAGAGAGAGAGAGAGAGAGAGAGAGAGATCCCTACCTACCATAGGAACGTGGCCTGAGGATCCAGGGGCAAATCTGTCATCAAGCGTGGTGAACGAACTGAAAACCCCCCTTTCCCTTAAGCATCACCCCCATTTCTCTTTTGTCTCCCTTTCTCTCTCCAAATTCAATGTTCTCACACCACAAAGGGCCTCCAGGAACAGGAACAAAAGTATATATGACTGATTCAAAAAGCAGACACATGTCCCTACCAGACACCTCCAACTAAGTGTTTCAATTCTTTCCGAGTTGAGGATACTATTTGTTGGTGCAAAAGTAATTGTGGTAACAGAAGTTTCTGCAAAGTACTTCCAATGTGGAACCCACTTCAGTTAGAAATCTACCTAGGGTAACGGGTCTCTGTTTTAAGGATCAATACTCTACATCTACTTCCCAAAGGTCCAAGATTTATTGATAGCAAAGGTCGGGGAAGGGTTATAGAGTTTTTCGTTTGGATTAGGAAGGGCAAAGCTCTGGGTAACCATTTTCCCTTTGCTCAGGCTCCAATGCCTTCAGGATTTAGTCAGTCTGAAAGTTTCATAATTTAAGTGGGTGGTTTTGTGAGCATGGGTTTCTGGGTTTGTTTGAAGGTGTTTTATCTGAGAGTGCTATGGGGGCACTTTCTATCCACGCCCCAAATATAGTCATGAATAAAAGTCAGGTTGGCACAGAGTGACTTTATTCTGTTCTGCAGGCCAGAAAGATTCAGGAGAGGACAAAACAGAGACAGGTGTGCCCGGAGCATGCTGAAGTCCCACTTCTATGCCATGAATCCTTCCTGGGAACCCAGAGAGACAAGTTCTACTCAACTCCCTTGTCACCCGAGTCCCAGCCCCGAAGGAGGTCCAAGTCTCATGACCAATTACTAAGGGGTGCTGATGGAACCAGGGCACTCTTGTGGATATTTAAACTGCATTGCTGGCTTACAGAATGTCATCACCAACCAGAAATAGTGCTATTTCAATCCAAAACCCAGGCTCTGAGACTCCTCAAGTGGGTGAGAGAGGTAAGGAATGTCTAAGGATCAGTTCTCCATGACTTAAGAAAAGGTTAGGATGGCAACAAAGTGGGGAGAGGCTTCACATTTCAGACAGGCTCTCCAGCTGCCCAGCTCTCTGTCCTACAATCATGCTGGCACCTGCCTGATCATCTTGTGACCAGATACAAGCCCAGTTATTGGCCAGAGCACAATGTCCTCCCCAAACTATTCTAAAAAAATCCTATGAGTGAAAATATACATGCAAACCTGGACTTTCTTCCTCCAATGCAAATAAAAGAGACAGTGGTTCTTCATTGTATTAGAGGCAACAGAGAAATCCTCTGTGTTTCCAGTTTCCTTAGAATATTTGACTGAAATAAGCTTATAGATTTTGATTCATCCAGATGTCTTCAAATATGCAAAGGAGCACAAACCAACCCTGAGCTGGAAGGCACTTGGTCACACCTGAGGCCTGGCCATTCATTGCAGCACATGGCCTTCTTTCAATGGGGCAATCTGTCCCAGAAAGATCTAGAGGTTTTTTCTTCTTTGTCAAAAATAAAAAATAAAAAATAAAAAAATTAACTCCCTGGTTAACAATGAAACCACAGAGTAATGACAATTTGCAATATGACGAATTATTCTGACTCTCCATTAGATGAGCCAAGGAAACCACACTGTATGTACTTTCAGGTTTTCCTCCACCTTGTTCTAAGGTGGCTTCAAACAGGTGCTGACCCCAAATGACTGGAACCAACAAAACCTACACCGAGGTCAACTTGTGGGGAAACTGAATACTCATCTATAGACCTAAGCAACTTGCTTTCCATATCTGGGATTAACAAGGCTGTACTTGCTGAAGCCTAGGAATGCACGTGATTTCTGGGGTAGCCACAGACCAAGCCCTAAAAGGGAGGGTGAGAGAGGCAGGGTCTGCAGGGGAGGGGCAGCAGCTGTAAGACTGAGCGCTCGGACCATCCATAATTGGATTAGACAGCCACAACCGACTCTTTCAGCAGACCAAGCCCACATTGTGCTCCTGCTAGTGGTCATGTAGGTGTGCTTTGTTTTAAGGAAACCCAATACCTACATTCCTGATTTACAATACAGATCCTTTATTGGGGCACCTCACATGGTCAGACCCTCCTGCCTCTCTTTCCTTTACTGCTTGAGTTGGGTGGGGATCAGTTCCTGAGCTCTAAGGAAAAATAATTACAGGACAGAGAATATTTGCATCAACTGCACAATCATAGCAGGCTAGACTGCTTTACCTACACTATCTAATTCAATCTTCAAAACACTTCCAAAGGCATTCCATTTATTCCCAATGTACTGGTGAGGACTCTGGAAAAGTTCCACAAAACCTTTGAGGCAATAGTCCTCTGGATCCTAAAGCCTGTGCCCCTGGGGCCAATTAACATGCCTCCTATAATAAGTATTAAAATATAAATTTTGCTGCCCTTCCATATGAACATTATTTTTAACTCTAGATTACCTGGGACTGAGATCGTGAATGTTTTCTAGAGATTCTATTACTTGATATTCCCAAATACAGTGCACACACAACTACTTTCATATGCTACAAAGGGAAGAGGGAATTGTGACATCTGATAGAAGGATAAAGAAACTCAAGTCCAAAAGAACTGCAAGTATCTAACTGTGTACAATCAGTTCTTGGCACAAACTAGATATACAGTGTATTGTTTCTAAAAAGCATGCTGTATACAAGAAAATTAGATAGAAAATTAGATTCAATTCCCTAAATAACAAGATGACATTCTGATGATTTGGAGGTTAATTACTATAAGGCACTAACCAATCAAGTCAAATTCCAGTTGCAAAATTAAATTTTAAAATTGTAATCATAAAATTACAAACTACTAGTAACTATTTCCCATGTTTAACAGCTTGCTCCCTTCTAAAACACATACACATATATATACACACGAACTTCTGCGTGTTCATATTCTTTCTGGTTTAATTCAAGTTGTTGAAAACCTAGACATGTTGTAAATACAGTCATCCCTCAGTATCCAAGGGGGATTGGTTCCAGGACTCCCACGGATACAAAATCCTTGGATGCTCAAATCTCTGAAATAAAATGGTACAGTGTTTGCATATAACCTATGCACATCCTCTCATAGACTTCAAACCATCTCTAGATTACTTACAATACCCAATAAAAATGCGGTATAAAAAGTTGTTATACTAGTTTTTAAAATTGTTATCTTTATTGTTGTATTATAATTTTTTTTACTGTTTTTTCCCCCAAACATTCTTAATCTGTAGTTGGAGGAATCCGCAGATGTAGAACTGAAGGAGACAAAGGGTTGACTACCTGCAGTTTTACGTAAGAGATTAGAATTACAATAACTCAGATAAAGGATGTTCACAAACCGGACGTTAAACTAGGGCATATGGTCAAGTATGGCTTAACCCAGTCTAAATTGCTCAGCAGGAAAATGTGTATTTTGGCCAACTCTGACCACCTAGGTTGGTACACCTCATTCTGATGTCAACCTAAGGGGTCAGAGTTGGCCAAAATAAAAATTCTTCTAGCAGAAATTCTTTCTAGCAGTAAAAAGAAAAGGGAGATTCTCAGATATTCTGGACTCCCGCAAGGGGTAGGATTACCCCTAGGACTTCTCTGTTTACTGCCATGAGAACAATGCCAGCTTTTGGCACCATAATCCAGAGCTGAAGAAAGACTTTTTATACTTAAAAATAGGATTCAGAGGCTGGGCATGGTGGCTAACCCCTGTAATCCCAGCACTTTGGGAGGCCAAGGCGGGAGGATCACCTGAGGTCAGGAGTTTTGAGACCACCCTGGTCAACATGGTGAAACCCTGTCTTTACTAAAAATACAAAAATTACCCAGGCGTGGCTGCAGGTGCCTGCAATCCCAGCTACTTGGGAGGCTGAGGCAGGAGAATCGCTTGAACCTGGGAGGCGGAGGCTGCAGTGAGCTGAGACTGCGCCATTACACTCTAGCCTCAGCAACAGAGGGAGACTCCATCTCAAAAAAAAAAAAAAAAAAAAAAAAAGGATTCAGATGCCATAGTATTTGCAATAGACCAATCAAAACCTCTATGTGCATATAGCACATAAATAACTTCTAATCCAGCCTAGGAAAGATAGCATGGTACTATATATAAACCCAATCTGTGACAGCAGCACTTTCTAGCAACAGCATCAGTCTTCTCCACAAAATTTAGCAAGTGATACCTAATAAAAATAAAAGGAGTTTACATATATTGAGCATATATTAATAACTAGTAATAAACTACCATAAACTGAAAAGTGAGTTCAATAAATAGTATCTCTATATACTGGCAATGAGCAAAGAAATTAAATACTTAGGGTACAACTCTATCAAAACATACACAGGACGACAAAAACTACAAAACGCTAATAAAGTAAATCAAAGAAAAACTAAATAAATGGAGGGACATGCCATGTCCATGGAATGTAGTACATTCATACCACAGACTATCACTCAGCAATAAAAAGAAACAAACTACTGGCCGGGCGCGGTGGCTCAAGCCTGTAATCCCAGCACTTTGGGAGGCCGAGACGGGCGGATCACGAGGTCAGGAGATCGAGACCATCCTGGCTGACACGGTGAAACCCCGTCTCTACTAAAAAAATACAAAAAAACTAGCCAGGCGAGGTGGCGGGCGCCTGTAGTCCCGGCTACTCGGGAGGCTGAGGCAGGAGAATGGCATGAACCCGGGAGGCGGAGCTTGCAGTGAGCCAAGATCACGCCACTGCACTCCAGCCTGGGCGGCACAGTGAGACTCTGTCTCAAAAAAAAAAAAAAAAAAAAAGAAACAAACTACTGATAAACACAACAACCTGAATGAATCTATAAGGAATTACGCTGATGGAAAAACGTCAGTCCCAAAGTGTTACATACTATGAGTCCATTTATAGAACATTCTTAAATGATAAAACTTTATAGAGAGAGAACAGGTTAGTTTGTAACCAGGCATGAAGGAGAGAAGAGAGATAGAAGGGAAGTAGGTGTACCTTTGTGGTGATGAAATATACCCTCACTATATTACTGTCAACATCCTGACTGTGATACTATACTACAGTTTCACAAAATGTTACTAATGGAGGAAAATGGTGCATGGAATTACTCTTTATTATTTCTTGAAACTGCATGTGAATCTACAAGTATCTCAAAATAATTTTTTTAATGGGGGTGGGGAGAGGTCTCCCAACAACAAATAAGTTAACTTGCCATACTCCAGCAGCCTAGGCAGGCAGACAGCTTTGTGCAAATCACATCATCATGATGCTGGGCCATCCAGATGCAGAACATATTCAGCCTGTGTGCTGCCACTTCATCAGGAAGTCACAGCTCCAAAAAGGTTAATTTTTAAGTCCCTATTTATAAATCCAATCTTTAAGCTACATTGCCTTCTTAGCTCAAGGACTATTTCAGTTGTAACAGTTTAGGATTATATACTATGAAAACAATAAACTAAAGGAAGATCTTAAAATAAGCAATTACAGTAATTAGCACTAAAGAATTTCTAAGTCGATTATTGGGCAACTTTCTGAAGGAACAAGACTATTTTAAACTAAAAGAATGCATACCCAAGACATGTTTATTGCAGCGTTACTTGTAATACTAAAAAGTTGGAAACAACTAAATGTCTAATTTGGAGCAATTAAAGAAATCATGTCCATCATTCCAGCTTTATGCAACGGTTAAAAATGCATAAAGAGCAGGTCCGCATGCACTGACAATAATTATAAGCAAGGTAAATTATTAAGCTGAAAAAAGATACAGAACAATGCAAAAAGATAACCCCATTTAAGTATTTAAAACTATAAAGTAGAACATATGCATATATAATATAAATAAATGAGAGAGTATTTTCAAAATTAGTTGTAATGAAGACTTCATGGGGAAGGGAATGGTGACATTTAAAATGTATTTTCATTGTAAAGAAACAAAAAAATCAGAATTTACAAATTTAGATTTCTATCAATCATGATTAAAATAAGATGTTTTCCACTTAATTCAATGTGGTAAACAAAGCTGCTTCCTTTCATCCCAAAATGCACATATTCAGGTTTTTATCCAAATGTTTACTGAGTTTTGTTTCTTCTCTAAAAGTGTCTAGATTAGGGACTCACAGATTCAATTCTTTCAAGGAACACTACATATTAATAGAAAAATTATTTGCTCAAATAGGTTTGAGAAATGCTATTTAAAACATAAACAGGAGACCAAGACAGGAGGATCACCCGAGTCAGGAGTTCATAAGCAGACAGGGCAACACAGCAAGACCCCATCTCAAAAAAAAAAAAAATCAACAGGAGGGAAATAAGGTAATCAGCCTTTTGTTGGGCTATGAAAATATTTTAGGCCAGTGCATGAAAAGATGCTCAGAGGATTTCAGAGTTTGAGAAATCTGACTACATTCCCTTAACCCTGGAATACCACAATGTTGTCCAAATTATCCATCAAGTCCACAAAGACAGGAAATAGACTCAATATAGCCTCACTACCCTGGCACAGTAACAGCACATGGTACATAAGGAGCATGTGACAAACATATGCAAATAAGAGGCACAAAATATGCAAGCTATATAAAGTTCTAAGTAGTTTACATATTTGGCCTATCTTGTTAACACTATTTACTAAAAAAAGGTTAAATGTTATTAACTCATTATTTCTATTCAAAAAGCATTTGATAAACAGTAGAAATTCAGTCAAGTACTTGCTACTTTACAAAAAGCTCAGGTAAATAAATATAAATGGAAAACTGAGAAACTGGGTTCCACTATAAGCAGAGTCTTCACCAGTTATGGGTAGTTCTAATGCAAATCTTCTAATGCAAATCTTTAAATACGATCTGATGTGCAACATTAGTAATGTGGAGGGACATTTATTTCTAGCAAAAGTGATCAGTCAAGTCCCTTCTACACCCTAACCCATTTCTTTTTTGCCCCCAATTTTAAACCTGCCTCACTATTAAAGCTTCAAGACAAACCTTAGAATCCTTTTATCAAGCTCCAAACAAGCTGCAGAAGTACTGAAATTGTTTTTAAATTATAAATCAATTTGGGAAAAAGTGACATTAATATTCCAGCTTCTCACCTAGATCAAATGGTATTTTGCTTCATTTAAATCTCTTTTTCTTTATTTTGAAACAGGGTCTCGCTCTGTCATCCAGGCTGGAGTACAGTGGCACAAACATGGCTCACTGTAGTCTTGACCTCCTGGGCTCAAGTAGTCCTCCCACCTCAGCCTCCTGACAAGTGGACATGACAAGTGTATGCCACGATTCCCGGCTAATTTTTGTTTTGTTTTGTTTTGTTTTTTTAAGAGACAAGGCTTGCTATGTTGCCCAGGCTGGTAAATCTTCTTTTCTGCATTGTTCAGTGAGATTGTGTAGACTTTCTGTAAACACATCCTGCAAGTTTCCTATTAGAAATACTACTTGTTATCTGGATTGTTTAATTAAAAAGAAATGTGGTTTTATTACTTCCAAAAACATTAAGCAATTCACTTATCTATCTAAACCGTAAGGAGATCCTTAAGGAGACAGACTGCCTAAAGTGAATAGTGAGGAATGATTTATAATTAGTATGTTAATTTCATCTGTAAATAGGAAATTATAAAACTTTTCAAGGCAGTTAAAAAAATTCCATCAAGTAGATTACATATTCACCTTACAATTTTATTTATTTATTTATTTACTTATTTATTTATTTATTTATTGAGACAGGGTTTCACTCTTTTTGCCCAAGCTGGAGTGCAACAGCATGATCTTGGCTCACCACAACCTCCGCCTCCCAGGTTCAAGCGATTCTCCCGCCTCAGCCTCCCCAGTAGCTGGGGTTACACGCATGTGCCACCACCCTGGCTAATTTTGTATTTTTAGTAGAGATGGGGTTTCTCCATGTTGGTCAGGCTGGTCTTGAACTCCCGATCTCAGGTGATCCACCTGCCTCGGCCTACTCTCTTAATTTAAACAACTATTAAATGAGACAATACATTGCAAAGCATTTAGAAAAGTGCCTGACACAGAAATAAGTTTTCAATAAACACGAATGTTTGCTGTTATTACATAAATTTAAAAAAAAAAAAAAAAAAAAAAAGCCACCTGGCTCCATTCTTGGTTGGCCACAAACTCTGAAGAGGTGGAGTTAAAGTGTGTGAGGTATGTCAGAAAACCAAAACCTCCCATGCAAGTCACTACTACAGCTGACATCCCGGAGCCAGAGAATTCGGTGAACGTCTTCAATGGTCACAACAGAAAAGGGAACTAACTCTAGATCCCCAGGCTGTCTTGCCCACTGAGCCTGGAGGGCAAACTGCTAATTAACTCATCTCCCCACCTTTCTTTGCTTGGGTTCCCCTCCTTCCATCTTCACCCCTGTGCCAACAGTACATCTCCACAGATAGCCTGCTCTCGTGTTCCCTCTACTGGAGGGCTGTGGTCCCAGGGTTGCTCCAACGTCCGACTTGGCTCCCTGCAGATGGAATGTCCTCCTCCAGGGAGAGGTGCTGGAGGTCAAGTGCTAATGTATTGTCAACCTTTGACTCCAGAGAAGCGGATTATATGATTTAATGATAGTTCCGCAACAGAAAAGATTTTGAAACGTGTAGCTCAAAACAGTAAAATTTCAGTGATTATCTGAAACTGAAGTAGTCCAAACTGCTGACTGTGTAACCTGAGCAACTTGTTTTAACTCCTCGGAGGCTGTTTCCTCATCTGTACCGTGAGAATAGCAGTACTTACCTAACAAGGTTGAGGATTAAATGAATTAGTATTTGTAAAGTGCTTAGAATGGTACATAGCACAGAACAGTGTTCTATAAGTATTTCTTGAAAAAAATAAATAAATAAAGAAGCCTACCTTAAACCTTAAGAGAAAATTTTTTAAAGCCAAAATTTTTAAAAGCTAAATTTTAGAATCAATTGCATTTTAAAGTCATCACTAAACATGAGGCTGCTGCTACACAGTCACTTGTGCTGGATTATATAACAGGTGAAAACTTATTCTCTTGGGAATTTCCAGAACTCCGTAGCACAGCCAAAATACACTGACCTTGAATACACTGTTCTTGAACAAAGTGGATGTACTGAACACTGAATTGATGTTACTACTTCGTACCAAGCACACAGCACTGAATGCTCTCACGCTCAATTATCTGACAGTGATGCTAGTAAGAATAAGACATAATTTTTAATCTTATTTAAAACGTATTATGCACTCCCAGAGTACTTAAAAGAAAACTACTCTTCTGCTCTTCATGGATATCTGTTCATAAGAAGAAAAACAGCTGGTTTGGGGGCTGGTGGTGGGTTTTCCCACTGATTTCAAAAGACAGAGAGCTATGCATATGCTAACTTCCGAAGAGGCTATCATCAGTCACTGGAAATCCACAGAAAAGGTCATTGCCAGAGATCTGCCACGTGTGATCCACCTACTCTCACTTCAAGGCCACTGCACCAGGCTAATGCAAAGCCCCTGGGAAGGTGGCCCAGTGCAGGACAGACACAAAAGGGACCATAGTCAAGGAGCAGCCTTACTTTCTCACCTCACCCAAGATACAGACCTATGGGCCAAGGGAGGGGAAATCAGCATATGGCCACCCAGGCCACGGTTACGCCCACTCCTCAACCCTGCTCCCAGGGAGAAAGACCGAACTCTTGTCAAGGGCCCTGTGGGTGAGAAAGAGCTAGAGGGCCGCTGTGACCACTGAGTTTCTGCACCATTTGGTCAACTGAAAATCATGACCCTCTCTGGGTCTCAGTCTTCTCATCTGTGAAGTGGAGGGGTAGGACAAGATGACACGAATAACAGAATGAGTGACTATAACCCAAGCCCATAGTTTAGTGTCAAGGATTGTGAGAACGAAGCAAAAGGCATCAAGCACTCTGAATTGTACAAATAATGAAGATAATGCCCACAAAGACAGATGGAACATGCCTCACAGCTTCTCAGTTTTCCTATGACTGTTAAGATAACTAGTCACCATGTAGCATGACTCCGAGGACCACGTATGGGCTTTGCATCTTCTGTGAAGGCTTCCGTCGCCCTTGGGGATATGTCGCTGTTCTGGTCCACCAGCACTCTCTCATGTTCTCAGGACAGTGGCATAATTATCCATTTCTGTTCTGTCCCTACCCCCTAAAAGATTACTCTAGAACCTGTTCTTATTAAGCTCTGCATTGTCATTGCTGTCATTGTCATGCAGTAGGTGCTCAATAAATGACAATACCTAACCCACTGTACACATATCAAAAACAAAAGAGCATCTATGGGTCTTTATACTGTAAGGTTTTACTTTCTTCTCCCCTACTTCCCTACTATTGGTCCTTCCATCTAGACCTTACCATCTGCAGTGGTCTACATTTGGGACCCTTACAGTAAACATGTGCTACCTCTCTGAAAAGTCATGCAGCTGCTCCCAGCTCCGTCTCTGCATGACCAGGCGAGTAAGTGCAGACCTCTTCTTGCATCTGTGTGGTTCTCTTTTCCTTAGGCTGAAATGCTGCTCTCCCCGTCAGCTGTGAGGATGCACTTACCGCCCTCTTGCCCACCATGGTATGGGGCCTGGAGAGCTAAGCTTGTGCCTGCTCTGACTTTGGACAGTCCCCAGAGGGGTCATTCCTCGGCAGCTCGTTCCATCACTGAGAAGTGCTGCCTGAGATCCCAGAGTTGCCTGCACCCTTGAGGTTCCTCTTTGGTCATCGTTCCTTGCTTGGACTTCTTTAGAAGTCTAGAGACTTCCGAGGTTGGAGAGCAGACTGTGTCCTTAACAAGCACTTTGTTTCTCAGGGCCTCCCCAGGTCCCTAACCACCTCCCTCTCAGACTCCCAAACCCTGGAACTGAATTCAAGGCAACCTTCTTCCCTCTTTGAAAGGTTTAACAAACAGCATCTAAACTTTTACCTTGGAAAGCACATTAACCAAGTTCCAAGTCACATGAATTAAGGGATGGCCCACTTAAAACAAACCACACTGAGTAGCTCCGAGGAATGTCTCCACTGGTGCAAGTGCAAAATCCAAGCAAAGGCCCTGATTAGCAACTGAGTGTGCTTCGGGACACCGGCCCCTCCTGCCTGGACCTCTGCCGCTGCAGCAACACATGTGAACGACACGGTAACTGAGCACACCCCTGAGCACACCCTGGGAAACAGACCGCAGCCCTCCCTGGCGCCCAGTGATTACAGGCCAAGGCTGAAAGCAGCAACAAGAACCAAGAAACAAAGCCTTCTGTGAAACCAGAAACCACACAAGGTCACAAAAACAGCAAGAACTTGTAAATCCTGAAAACCCTTCAGTGAGGAATTTTCCTAAGCACCTGTGTCCAGCTCTGAACCAACAGTGGCTTGACACATACCTGAGACGATAAGAGCACAAATCCAGCCGCCCCTCCGGAAAGACCATTCAAGGTCACGGGCGTTTTAAGATGTGGCTCTCTTTAGGGCTTATCTGTGGAAAAACATCCAAGGCACAGACCAAACAGCCGCTTTGAAAACACACTTAAGACAGACCACAACCTTGCACACCGCTGTGGCCTCAGGTGAGAGGAGGTGGAGGTGAGGGCCGCCCGGCACCAATGTCTGGTCAAACGGCAGGTAGGGGACTTCATGCGCACCTACACTACTTCAGAGCCTGGGCTCAACAGGGAGGTAGGGGGAAGAAGGGAAGAGGCTCTTATAAATAATGCTGACAAAATCAAGTACCAAGAACGCAAGTGTCCTGTTAACTAGTTTCTTTTTTAAAGAAATAAAATCTGGCTGGGCATAGTGGCTCACGTCTGTAATCCCAGCACTTTGGGAGGCCAAGGCAGGCAGATCTTCTGAAGTCAGAAGTTTGAGACCAGCCTGGCCAACATGGCAAAACCCCATCTCTACTACAAATGCAAAAAATTAGCCCAGCATGGTGGCACATGCCCGTAGTCCCAGCTACTCAGGAGGCTGAGGCAGGAGAATTGCTTGAACTCGGGAGGTGGAAGTTGCAGTGACCCGAGATCATACCACTGCACTCCAGCCTGGGAGACAGAGTGAGACTCTATCTCAAAAAATAAATAAATAAATAAATAAATAAATAAATAAAAAATAATTAATTAATTAAAATAAAGAAACAAAATCTCTCTTGCCCCATCCACCCTCCCTTCAAGAGTTTAAGGAAAATCACCACAAAGAGAAAATCAAAGTCAGTCAAAAGCTACTTAAAGGATGTGCAATTGCATGTGATTGAGAAAGTCTCTGTATGATTAAAGCCAGAAAGAAGGCTGTGTACTTGGCAAATACTAGGCACTGTATTTAGGCAAATATTCTTTCAACTATCAGTCTCCTCCTCCCACAACACACCTCCCTAATTTGCAAAGATTTGTTTAATAGAGCAGTGGTTCTCAAAGTGTGGTCCCAGACCCCAAACAGGATCACCTGGGAACTTGACAGAAATGCAAATTCTCATCATCCAATCAGCCTGAGACCTGCTGAATCGGAAACCCTGGGAGACCCACTGTACTCCGCCTGGATCCTTCAGTGCGGACCAGGGGCCCAGCACCAGCAGGGGCCACAGGCACAGAAGCCAGATGGTGCTCTGATCCTTACAGCTGCAGAGGTGGCCAAAGACCCCTCCCCAGCTGCTTCCCCCACAAGTGGGGGCTTGGGACACTTCCCAGGTGGCATAGCTGTGGTGGTGGCGGCAGTGGTAGGAGGCCCAGGTTGAGACATGAGGGGAAGAACAATGCCTAGGGCAACGGTCCCTAAACTTGTTTGCACAAGGTACCCACCCAGAAGCCTCGAAAACACAGATGCCCAGTCCCACCCCTAGAAATGGTGATTCAGTTGGTCTAGAGGTGGGGGTGGCAGCCTGACTTTGGAATTTGAAAAGCTCCCCAGGTGATAATAATGTGCAAACAAGTTTAGATCTGCCTACAGTCTTGTGACTGTTAAAACAGAGATGGGGCAGGACACAAAAGGCACCTTCCATGTGGAGGTGGAGGTGGAGGGGAGTGAGGCAATGGCCCTGCCTGCTACACCAGGGAGGACTTGGCCTGAACCAGCTGGGGGTCATCCATTTCTGAGTGCTCCAGGGGCCTGGCACCAGCAAGGGCTTGATGCACATGGACTCAGGTATTATAACCTATTTTCCCTCTTAGGACTCTGGGACTAAGGCAGGTTATTATTAACCTCCAAGTCAGACAACCTCCAAAGAAACCAGGACTCAAACCTGGGGCTGCACAGCTGGAGTAGGAGTGTGGTTCCCAAGTTACGAAACCAGTAAGTGCGACCCTACCTCCAGTTCCCTGATGTAATATCCAATAATGAGACGAGTACTACTCATCTTTCTTTTAAATTTAATTGTGGGAAAATATCCATAACAAAATTTACCATTTTAACCATTTTTAAGTATAGAGTGCAGCAGCATTAAGTACGTTCACACTGTTGTACAACATCACCACCAGCCATTTCCAGAACTTTTTCCATCTTGCAAAAGTGAAACCTTCGCTCCCTTCCCCAAACCCCCCGCAACCACCATTCTGTTTTCTGTCTCTGAATATGACTACTCTAGGGAACCTAATCTAAATGAAATCATATAGAGTATTTGTCCTTTTGTGACTGGCTGATTTCACTCGGCATAATGTCCTCAAGGTTCATTCATGTTGTTGCATGTGTCAGAATGTCCTTCCTTTTTAGGACTGAATAATATTCTATATTTCTTCTTAAAGAAACAATTCTCAACTTTAAAGTCTAAACTCTATAGTCAAACCCTGCATTTTCCATGCCTAAAAGCACAGACACTGCAGTTCTTGTGCAATGAATGGTAAATGCATCCTTCAATCTTTTGTGGGGAAATCTGCAATATGTTCTCCATTTTTGATCTGTCTTGTATTTTGGCCTCATATTCAGACCAGAAGAATCTGCTTTACAATTTGAATCACAAGGGATCCGAGATGGGTGCTGTAGCCAACCCGACTTAACAGGCAGCATTTCTAAGCACAGAAGAGAGAGAATTGAATCTGATTTGAAGGGATTCAGGAAAGGCTCATAAAACTTCAGTGAATGGGCCGGGCGCGGTGGCTCAAGCCTGTAATCCCAGCACTTTGGGAGGCCGAGGCGGTGGATCCGCGAGGTCAGGAGATGAGACTATCTGGCCTAACATGGTGAAACCCGCGTCTCTGAAAATACAAAACTAGCCGAGTGGTGGTGGTAGCCACGTAGTCTCAGCTACTTGGGAGGCTGAGGGAGAATGGCCGTATGAACTTGAGGGAGGCAGGAGAGCTTGCAGTGAGCGAGATCAGGCCACTGCACTCCAGCTCTAGGAGCACAGCGAGACTCCGAGTCTCAAAAAAAAAAACTTCCAGTGGAGATGTCCCATGCTTCTAAGATCCTCTTCTTTTTGTCATAGCATGATGTCTAAACCCACAGCATAGTTCTTCAGCTATTTCTGAATTGCTGAGATTAACCAAAAACCAATCCCAAAAAGAGATAAAAATAATTGATTCAAACTGATTATACAATAAAGGGGATTTATTTCCTTAAAACTGGAAAAATACAAAAATAGGGTAGGTTTCAGGCACAATTTATTCTGGGCTACTACTGCAGTTTTCAGTGATTCTTCCAGTCCTGTCTCTCACCCCACAATGACTTTGTCCTTAGGTTGGCTTCCCTCCGGATCACAAGATGTCCTCAGACACCTACTGGAGCTATGTGGACCCTTATTCACATCCAGAGAGAACACTGCTTCCCAGAACCACCAAACCACAGTTCTGAGCAGCGTTCTAAGGGATCAACCTGAGCTGTGGCCAGGAAATGCCTCCCTGCTGATTACAGGGTAGGGTATAGTCCATCTTTTGGGGAAGGGAGGATGCTCTAATGCTAGTTGGGGTTAATTTCACCCAAAATGCGTGGCTGCTATGCAGTGCAGATAAGAGTGGTCCCTAGAACAAAATCTGGGTGCTGTGAGCAAAAGGAAATGGTTGCCGATCCATGTCCCCCAAGGCACCCCATGGCCTAAGTAATGCTCCATGTTAATCCTTGTGTCAAAATTTCACATACTTCTTGAGAAGGCCTTGATTGGAGTAGTAAGCAAACTAGCCTTTTAACTTTTTCCCATCTCAGGGAATTGATTTATCCTTTGTGATCACATTAATGTTTGCAGATGTCTTGATCTTCATTAATTATGTGAATTTTTGTAAAGTTGAACATTGAAGCCAACAGCAGCCATACTTCTCTTTTAGGAAAATGGCAGCCACTCTGAGCCTCAAGGTTTACACAGCCCACAACATTCTCTGGATGGGACTGTACATGCAGCATGGGGGACATCTGAGTCACCAGCTACTCATCTTGTATAGCAAGAGAACAAGAAAAAACTGAGTATAGTAACCAAGGAAGAAAATCATAAAAGTTCACACACTGAAAACAACTTTCTAATTCTCTTACCCATAGTTGGCCACAGTTGAGCTAAGAATCATCACCAACAGTTAACTCAAAAAGGCATGCAAGTATGTGGTAAGATACTATAATTTTGAGGTTAGAAAATAAATCCACGTGTTTATAACTTAAGTAACAGTGATTTGAATCAAGGAGTATTAATGACTATACCCTTAGAAAAAGAATGATTCTAACCACTTAGCCTTCAGTACCTACCCCCTATCAAAAACAAACACATTCTGTGATAACAAACATCATAATATGATCTTTATTTGTCTGCCCTGGAAAAAAACACATCAAATCATGACTAGTGTTCCTGTTATTCATTCCTCCCCAACAAGTGGGAAAAAAAAAAAAAAAAAAGTGACCTTTTGGCTGGGCACGGTGGCTAATGCCTATAATCTCACCTCTTTAAAAGTAAAAATAAATAAATTAAATAAATAAACAAATTAGCTGGGCATGGTGGTGCACACATGTAGTTCTAGGTACTAAGGAGGCTAAGAGAGGAGGATTATTTGAGCCCAAGAGTTCAAGGCTTCAGTGAGCTATGATTGTGCCACTGTGCTCCAGTCTGGCCAACAGAGACCTAATTCTTAAAAAATAAATAAATAAATAAATAAATAAATATTTTTTAAGTGATCTCTTGAACTCTTCCTTCATGCTTATTTTTCACAAACCTTTCTTAGGTTCAGAACAGCTTGTTCAATATTAATTCCGTAGAATAGAGCCGACCACACTATGAGGACTCAATTTGAAAACAGTATACTAAAAATATCAGTGATTTTCAAGAAATTCTTTTCCAGACTAGAAATTATCAATAAATCAAAAAATTATGTATTACTCGTTTTTAGTAAAGTTGGTATTTCACAAATTTTTTTAAGTCAGAAAATTCCTTATAAACACCTGTTTCACGTTTTCAGAAATTTTCAAATGATTCCACAGTTGCTACTTGGTCAATAAAGAAAAACTTCATGCTTTTACTTCAACTAGAATTCTCTGTTCGCAGTTTGGGGGTCTCACTGGTCAGTGTGTGCATGAGAACTAAAGGGATGTATGCACTTTAGAGCTCAGCTGTGCAAGCCGGGCTTTCCTTACTTATGCTGCTATAAACACACTGCTAGAAGAGGGACATTTAAGCTATTCTCATGCTGTTACAAGATTAAATGCCTCCCTACCTATTTAAAAAAAAAAAAAATGTCAGTGGAGAAGAAGGAAGGAGGGAGGCAAGGAAACTCAGCTTGAACGTCAATAACTTGATAAGCTTGCTGCTGATAAACAAAGAACACCCTGGGCTTTGTAGCAATTGCCAATATCCAAACCAATCAGCAAACAATCCAAGCTTAACCCTAACCTTAATTTTTTTCCCCCTTCATTATAGAAAATGTTTAAACCTCTTGCACAAGTTGTTATTCATAAGTGAGTTGCAGGGGGGAACCCAAGCCTAGATCTAAGATACTCTTCAACGTGCATGCAGGCCTCACCAGTGATTTCTCTGGAGGCATATTCTGACCAAATAAATTGCCTCACCTGCAACATCACCATTTACTAGGTCTCACTATATATAAATAACTTCTCAGCTTACTCACTAAAGCCTTGTGCAGGTTTCTCTTACCTCCTCAAATACGTCTGCACGTGTAAGCACACACATCTGCACATTGGTTTGCTTTATTCACAGGAACCTGGGAACCCCTACGAAACAGCAGTGAGGAAGGGGAGAGAGGGTGGGTGGGTACCCAGAAGAAGGGAAATAAGAAGACAATGTACAGGAAAACAACAACAACAATAAAAATCCTAAGTAGTTGTGTTCTCCAAAGAACTAAATGTAAATGGTCCTAGCACACACTAGAAAAACAAGAGCAGCAGGGGGTATGTGTTAGTAATCTTTCTGAGTTCCACATTGGGCACTTGGATGGAGGGATCAAAGATGAATGGAATACAAACAGTGCCACAGCTGACTCTCCCACCGTGAAGACCCCATTGGATTCCAAGGTGCACTTCCTCATATAACAACAATCCAACTCTCACCAACAATCCTCATTCAAAGTTTCATCCACAAAACAAAGTCCTCAGCAGTGACTCTCCACCTTTAAATGTTCAAATGTACTGCCATGGGGACTAAGAAGACACAACTGGGACCTTTTTATTGACTGTTGATTTCTAAAGTTTTAGGGGTCAGAAGTCTCTGAGAATGTGGTGTCTTCTGGGGACCCTCCTACCAAGAAAAACGCATACAGACAAATTTTGACACAATTTTGACATGGTAGACATTCAGGATTCTGTGTTGGAAAGGAATTCCAACTTAGATCCCTGCTGGCAAGCAGAACCAGGACAGGGCTGGGAGCCGGAGGGACCTGAGACAGTTATTGCCGCCTGTTGACCGCTTATGGCCAACTTACACAGATTCCCCACACCCTAAAACCATCCCTGGTCTTCCCTGTCAAAAGGTCCTTAGGGTGAAACTCTATGCCTAAACCTATGCCTTCCCCTTTTACTTTTTATTGATGTGTAATATTTGTACATATTTATAGGGTAAATATTGTATTTTGAGACATGTATGCGATGTTTAATGATCAGAATATCCATCATTTCAAATATTTGTTATTTCTTTGTGTTGGGAACATTTCTAATCTTCTAGCTATTTGGAAATATACAGTAAATTACTGTTAACTATAGTCACCCTATTAGAATGCATTCCCCTCTATCTAACTGAATGTTTGCACTCAATCTCTACCCCTCTTCACCACCCCCTTTTCCAGTCTCTGGTAACCATTACTCTACTCTCTACATCCAAGAGATCAACTTTTTTGCTCCCACATATACATGAGAACATGTGATATTTGTCTCTGCCTTCCCCTAACTTTTAATCCCAGCAGAGAGACATTCATTCTGCCCATGATCACACTCATTATTATCTGGAAGTCAGAATGACACGGTGGACACCTAGGATTCCACATTGGAAAGAATTCCAACTTACTTAGATCCCTGTCAGAGAGAAAAACCAGGGCAGAGCCAGGAAGGGAAGAGGCTTGAGAGGCAGCAAGTGCTGACTGTTGACAGTTAATGACCAACACAGAGATCTACAGAGAACAAGGAGGCAACCAAAGACCACAGAGAGGCTAAGACAAAGACAGGAGATTAACACTCACCGGAATAATCCACCAGATGGAAGGGGATGGAAAATCTCAAATCCTGCTTTAAAGAAATTTTGCCTGGAAAAACCTTTGGGCATGTGCCATGTACAAGTTCAAATAAGCAAGACAAACAGCTATGGCTAATAAGTGTAAAAGCAGTGCTACTGATAAGAAAGTAGAAGAGAATGACAAATTCCCAGGCAAAATGAGATACAGAAAGTAACCATGTCAACAATGTATAATGGCACTGTCGATAAGTCCCCTCCATATCCTGGTCTAATTAAACCTTTTTCACAAACGCCAGCAATCAATAAAAAATTATTTCTTATTCAATGTGGACTTCAGCTTTAATTACTAGCTGTACAACACACTGTGACTCTGAGAGCATCTGATCTGCTTGAATATACTTCTTACCAAGTCTAAAAGAATGACATGATGACATACTGTCTTTTTTTCCCTTCCTCATCTGTAGCACTGTTGCTGGACTGAGGCCTTAGAAGGCCCCTGGGAGCAGCTGATGGATACAGCTTTATGAGCTCTTACAGAAAAAGAACAAAAGGAAGTCAGCAGACAAGGTGAGAATGAGTTAACTTCCATTCATTTTTAACACCTTATACCCCTTAGAGCAAAAATAGGTGAGTCTGGAAATGCTTTAAAAGCCTTACATGACTTAAGCAACAAAACACAATGCCTATCCCTTCATGGACAAATTAGCCACAAGGTACACACCACAAAGGTGCAGAAATGTTATTCTTTGATGCTATTTGCTTACAAAGATCAAGAGTCTTCCTGTCTAAAAATGTTCACAGAACTGAAAGAAATACATATTTATACACTTAAAACTGTTGCTGATTATTTTGATTTAGAGATTTTATGTCAAATAGTTAAAATAACAGGTCAAATAAATTATTTTTGCAACAAATATTAAGTGGATTTGCATTTCACATTGTATAGATGTATTAATATGGAAGCTCTGAGAGATCAGGGTCGTGGGTTTTTTTTGTTTTTGTTTTTGTTTTTTTTCATTGCGAGGGGGAGATGGAATCTTGCTTGGTCGCCCAGGCTGGAGTGCAGTGGCACGATCTCCGTTCACTGCAACCTCTGCCTCCTGGGCTCACATCATTCTCCTGCCTCAGCCTCCCGAGTAGCTGGGACTACCGGCGCCCGCCACCACGCCTGGCTAATTTTTTTTTTTTGTACTTTTCATAGAGACGGGGTTTTTACCATGTTAGCCAGGATGGTCTCGAACTCCTGACCTCGTGATCCGCCCACCTCAGCCTCCCAAAGTGCTGGGACTACAGGTGCCAGTCACCACGCCCGGCTAATTTTTTTTTTTTTTTTTGTACTTTTCATAGAGGCGGGGTTTTACCGTGTTAGCCAGCATGGTCTCGATCTCCTGACCTCGTGATCCGCCTGCCTCAGCCTCCCAAAGTGCTGGGACTACAGGCGTGAGCCACCGTGCCAGGTGATGAGCCTTTTTTTTTTTTTTGAGATGGAGTCTCGCTCTGTCACCTAGGCTGGAGTGCAGGGGCGCAATCTCGGCTCCCTGCAACCTCCAACTCTCTGGTTCAAGTTGATTCTCCTGCCTCAGTCTCCCGAGTAGCTGAAATTAACAGGCATGCACCACCACACCCAGCTAGTTTTTGTATTTTTAGTAAAGATGTGGTTTCACCATGTTGGCCAGGATGGTCTCCATTTCCTGATCTCATGATCCACCCGCCTCAGCCTCCCAAAGTACTGGGATTATAGGCGTAAGCCACCGCACCTGGCCGGGTTGTGCGTTTTTACTTTAAAATTTGATACCTCTTGCACAATGCCACAGTGTAGAACGGGCATCCAACGAGTACTTTCCTTGGAAGGGCTACTTATCAACTAAAATCAAAGATACAAAAAAAAATCTCGGTGCCCAATTTCCTGAACACACGAGCTCATCCAAGGTCCTGAAGGTGTACATGAGAACAGAACTGTGGAGAAAGGCTTTTTATTTGGCAGCCAGCACAGGAGTCTACCATTTCCTGTAGCAAGTTAGCTTACTAACTTGCAAAGTCTGTCTGTCTTCCTATGGATCGGAATTTCACCTATGCTTCACCTCATGACTAGAGGCACACACCACCACTCACTCAGCTGTGGTCTGCAGACTGAGGAACCCTGGGACCTTCTATTATTTTACCACATTCTCAGGAAAACATCACCCCACACACAAACACCCAAGTATTCAAACAATGCCACAGATCTGACTTGGGAGGTAAGACGTTTGGGAGGTGGAGACACAGTGTTCCCCACCTCTTCCCTGTCCTACTGGCACCAGCAGGAGGTGGAAGCCCTATCCTGCCAGGGACACCATATCCACTGCCAGATGAAACAAAATGGGTTCAAGTGGAAAGTTTTTTGTTCATGCGCTCTATTCCTTTAACATCCTATTTTAACTAAAAATCATGTTTTAATATATTAAATTCTACCATTTCAAAAAAGGTATCAAGGTAAATCTACCTACAAGATTCGCTGCACTTGCAAATTGCAGATTATCAACAATAAGAAATATTTTCTGGGTTATTCAAAAATAAAGCTCTTTCATCATTTTTTAAAAAAGCTTTTAAAGGGAAAATGAACTTCGCTTTTGGCCTCAGTTTTTCAAAATATGATGAAAAGGTGGAAAACAGCACAAACCAAGCCCCACCGGGTAAAATTCCATATGCCTCATGTATCAAAATGCCCTTCCATACTTCACAGCAGTAGCGACTCTGACAGAAGTGTCAGTACTCCCTGAATCCAAACCGCAGCACGGAATGAAAGCCTGCCTGGAAAAGAAGAATGGAACAGAAATACCCACACTCAGAAAAGACATTTCATCCTACCTATGAAAAATTTAAATACTGAGGTCACTCATCCTCCAGTACGCTTAACTGAGAGATTACATGAAAAACCTAACCAATGCATGTAAAAAGGAACTATCTAAAAATAATGATCCAGAGAATACAACAAAAAGAAATACAGATGGAAACAAAAATAAATGAATTCTAATGAACCATGTGGAAATCCTACCAGGACCAGAAGGTACCCCTGGGCTGATAGGCAATTAACGGGGGGAAAGGGAGGGGAATGGCACGCTTGGTCTCTACTCTGAGCCTCGTCCCTATGCTGACACCATGCAGCCCTGGAATAATGTAGCTGGCTAGATGAGCTGGAGTTTTTCTACAAACAGAATCATAAATTTGTTACTTGCTTAAGTAACCTCCTGTGGAGATTTTCACAATAACCTGAATTAACAAAATAATATTAATTCTGACAGCACAGAATTATAGATACAAGATGCTCATGACAAAACAGTTGCTGTTTCTGCTGTCTCCAAGAATAAATCAACACACTTGCGTCCCACCACTCACAACAACTGCATCAACTTTGGCAGAGATTAATATTATCAAGTTTTTACAAGAGGACTAAAAAGGGACCACAGGGATATTAAGAGGGGTACGTATGGACCCACAGAGAGTTAATCAGTCGATAAATACATTATCCAATCCCCAACTCAAATACTCAAATCACGCAACTATATTAAAAATATGAAGAATATTAAGGATGACCCTTGAAGTATAAAATGTAATGATTATTTTTATCTTTCAATGGATCAAAGTTCTCATTGTTACAACATTCATAAAATTGGAATTTTCAGAATACCTACTTTAAACTATAAATCCATTAAGCAGAAAAATGGAGGAAAAGTGAGAGGTGGGAATCAGAAAGAGACAACGGAGACAGGCGCTCAGCAAAACCAGGTGGGAGAGGAAAGGGATTTCTGGGGATTTGGAAAACCTTATGGATTTATATTCATCACTTGGATAATCAATAGTTTATTATTACTGAATTTACTTAAGCTTTAGAATTAATGAATTAGGGGAATTCTGATTCAATGAAAAACCTTTCAGAGATACGCTAATGACTGAAGAATGAAGCACACTTGATGGCCTTGAACTGCTCCATACCTGCCTGGGGTCCCAGCTCACCCTTCACCCATGCCCTTCCTCACGACAGGCTGCCTCCAAGTCCTGCAGTCTGTAAAGAACACCTTCCTCCTCCTGCCCTAGCCCAGGTCCCCACCTGTACCTTGGTAAGGGGTTGCACCACTGCCATGCACAGAACTGGAACTGGACACCATCTCCCTTGTGTGGCATCAGCATGCCCACCATGGGATACTCATCACTAGCAGGACAACACTGACCCATCTGCCCTCTCCCTGCTGGACCATGGACACCTTAAGGCCAAACAAAGCTGACTCCAGGTGCACGCTGGCTGAGAAGGAGTGGATTGTGCAATCATGGGGGAGAATTTCTACAATGCTAGGGTACTGCAAAGAATGTAGCCATTCTAAATGAAACATAAGATCAGGTGGTAAGTTTAGAATATTTTTCTTTTTAAAGAGCTTTCACTTCTATTATTGGGATGTATTCTCAACACACTTCTAAATGATTATTGTTGGCACAGCCAGGCAACGTGGCTCATGTCTGTAATCCCAGCACTTTGGGAGGCTGAGGTGGTTAGCTCACTTGATGCCAGAAGTTTGAGACGAGCCTGGCCAACATGGTGGCACTCCACCTCTATAAAAACAAAAAGAAAAGAAAAGAAAAAAAAAATTAGCCAGGCGTGGTGGCTCACACCTGTGGCCCAAGCTACCTGGGAGGCTGAGGCACAAGAATCATTTGAACCTGGGAGGCAGAGGTTGCGGGGAACCAAGATTGCACCTCAGCCTGGGCAACAGAGCAAGACTGTCTCAAAAAGGAAAGAAAAGAATGAAAAGAAAAGAAAAGAAAAGAGAAAAGAAGAGAGGAGAGAGGAGAGAAGACGAGAGAAGAGAGAAGAGGGAGAGGAGAGAAGAAAAGAGAGAAAAGAGAAGAAAAGAAAAGAAAAAAGAAAAGGTGTTAGCATGATCATTGGGTGAGAGACAGACATACATTAACTTTATATCCATTTCAGAACAAAGATTGAAGACTGAAGCCCTGAAGTTAGGCAATGAAAAGCAAATCTTCTGGATACAACTGGATACAATGGACTATTATTCACCCATAAAAAGGGATGAAGTACTGATACATTACAACATGGATGAACCTTAAAAATATTATGCTAAGTGAAAGAAGCCAGACACAAAAGGTCACATATTATATAACTACATTTATATGCACTATCCAAAATAGGTGAATCCATAGAAACAGAATGCAGACTGGTGGTTGCCAGGAGCTGAGCAGAAAGGGGAATGGTGAGTAACTGCTTAAGGGGTACAGGCTTTCCTTACGGCATGACAAACATTTTGGAACTAGACAGAGATGGTAGTTGCACAACAGTATGAATATACTAAATGTCACTGAGTTGTTCACCTTTAAATGGACAATTTTATGTTATATGAATTTTACCTCTATAAAAAATTTTTTTTAAACAAATCTTCCACCACATGTATCAAAGAGGAAGTCTAAAACAGACTCCTGTTTTCTCTGAAAACACATGGGCACTCAGTGGAGCTGGAAATAGAACAGTTTAAAGAATTATTCGAAGACGAATTTACTGTTATTAGGAAAAAATCTACAAATTTTTCAAATTGGTTTAATATTTTCTATTATTTAATTATCTCTGAAAATGCTTCACAGTATTTATAAAATGTCCTCTTTTCTGTGCTAGAAGCCTCTATCTGTAATGAACTCTACTTTCCCTTATTTGGTAAAAGATCCCAGCATTCTTCCATATGTAATTCCTTTGGTGCAAACACTGTACCAACATTCTATGTGTGTTACTCATGATAGTTAATTATTTTAGCACATAATTTTTACTTCTAAAAGTTCCCCTCTTTCTTGTGATAAAAGTAGTGTAAAAAAAGAAAAAAAAAATACAATAACAAAAAAAATCCTGCTAAAGCCTGTTTGTGAATATTACTCCATTCCATTATAAATTACAAAATTTTCTGTGACTTTTTCTGGTTAATAAGGAGAAAAGTTATATCCCAGTAAAGACACGAAAGCTTCAGGTAATTAAAAGCTCTACTAAGTAATGAAAAGCCAATGCTGTAGTGAAGAGGTGTGGGCTGAAAGAAGATGGGGTGTTAAATATGCAAACTAAATGTCTATTTATTGCTAATACAGCCCTCACAAGAACAAATCAGATGCCATGCCAAGTGGTCTTATCAACAACATTTGTTTTCTTTAGGAGAACTGAAAAGCTAAAACATGCACCTCTGCCTGGCCACACACAAAGCACACCCCCTTCTAAGCACCCAAGATAGGAAAGAAAGCTCTAGAAGCATAGTACATGGCCACTGAAAGCTACATACATGCTAATGAGGTCACGCTGGGCAAGGTGGCATCACAGCTGCAGAGCCCTGGTAGAAGTATGTGACATGTACGAGCACATGTGGACAACCCAGTCATTTGGAGGTAGGCTTTATTTGGTCAGGAGTCTCTAATCGACTTTCCAGTCTAAGCATTCAAAATGAAGGCACAAAAGAGGTTAAAACCACTTAACCCAGTTGTAACAAAGGAATTTGTACCAGAATTTAAAATTACAACCTGGATGAGATCAAAACCCTTAGGCTTCCAAAGGGACTTCAGAACCTTTCCAGGGTTCTGTGGATGCTACCTGTTAACATGGTTTACAATGCCTCACCAACAAGGAGAGACGGGTGGGGAGGTGGACAAGGCTACCCAGTCCATGCCAAGACAAGGACACATTCTTTGTTCTTTAACAAAAAAACAATCAGGAGTCCCAGCCACATCAGTTGTACCATGTTGACTGTTGCTAAAATCAAACAAGCAAACCAACTAAGGCCCTCCAGGTTATTTGCAACCCTCAATTCATATCCTGAAGTACACCACCAAAAATTAACAAAAGGAAAGTGGAAAGACCTGAACACATGAAGAAAAACAAAGCCAGACTGGAACAAAACATTTCCCTAACTAGGCTATATAAGACGAGCACCACAGAACATGTCAATATGAAATGAGAGCTTATCAAAATGGCATTTATGCACATTGCATTCGTTTTAATTTTCTCTCAAAGTTTCCTTTTCCTTTTAAATTTAGTTGACAAGTTAGAGTACATGTGATCTCTGTAACAGAAAAACTAACCACTGGAATACATGTTGTCGAGGGTTTTTTTTTTTTTTTGAAATGGAGCCTCGCTCGGTTGCCAGGCTGGAGTGCTAAGCTCACTGCAACCTCCGCCTCCCAGGTTCAAGCGATTCTCCTGCCTCAGCCTCCTGAGTAGCTGGGACTACAGGCGCATGCCACCATACCCAGGTAATTTTTGTATTTTTAGTAGAGATGGGTTTTCACCATGTTGGCCAGGATGGTCTTGATCTATTGACCTTGTGATTGGACAGCCTCAGCCTCCTAAAGTGCTGGGATTACAGGCATGAGCCACCATGTGCCCGGCCTGTTTTTTGTTTGCACCCCCCTTTTTTTTTTTTTTTTTTGAGACAGAGTTTCACTCTCGTTGCCCAGGCTGGAGCGTAATGATGCATTCTTGGCTCACTGCAACCTCCACCTCCTGGGTTCAAGCAATTCTCCTGCCTCAGCCTCCCGAGTAACTGGGATTACAGGTGCCCGCCACCACGCCCAGCTAATTTTTGTATTTTTAGTAGAGACGGGGTTTCACCATGCTGGCTAGGCTGGTCTCAAACTCCTGACCTCAGGTGTCTGCCTCGGCTTCCCAAAGTGCTGAGATTAGAGGTGTGAGCTACCATGCCTGGCTGGAATATACGTATTTTTGAAAGATTTTTTCACTTAAAATTTTTTGTGGAATAAGTAATAGAATCACAAGGTTCACAAATCAAAATGAAGTCTGAGGCAGGAGATGACTTGAGCCCAGGAGTTTGAGGCTGCGATGGGCTATGCTTGTGCCAGTGCACTCCAGTGTGGGCAAGAGAGCCAGACTCCAACTCAAAAACCAAAAAGAAAAAAAAAAAAGAAAAATCAAATGATATAAACAACATTTATTCATTTCTTATATATTCTTCCAATGTTTTTTATGCAAATATAATGGTCACTCTACATGTGCAGAATTACTATTATTCAGACCAAGTAAGCTACATCATCACAAAGATGGGAAAATGTACCCTGCAGTATCTAAACGAACATCATACAGGCCCCCAAACAGGGAATAAATGCCAGGTAGGCAAGACTGACTGATATAGCAGGTAAAGAACAATCAAGGGCTGTGTAGTTAAGATGTATGATTTGTCTGTTTTTCCCACTAAACAGTGAGCCCTCTGCAGCCAGGAACAGTGGCTTGCTCATCACTGTACCCCTCCATACCTAGAAGGGTTGCCTGGCACTTGAAAGGTGGCCAACAAATGTTTGTGGAATAAATGCATCAACCAATATTCCATCATGGAGGAGCTAAGGACTGAATGGGACCTGAAAGGATGGAGGGATGCAGAGATACAGAGGCAAAGACTGTTCTGGCAGGGACAACAGTTCAAGGATGGAAATGTGGTTGGAGAGTCTGCCTCAACCTCAGCAGAAAGAGGCAAGTTCCTGAAAGATGCATGCATTCACATGGCCCTTCCTGCCTGGGAGGCGACAGTGAGGAGTAGTACCTGCACACAGGGCTCTGGCAGACTCAACCAGGTAGCCAGTCTCAGACAAACTATGGAGGCAAATCACGAAGGTTTGATCCCTGGCCCTGTCCTCTGTGACTGGTCCATTAAGTCACTTTTCCTGCCTGGTTTGAATGCTTCCCTGTCCATGTCCATCCCTCGCTTCCTTCCAGGACTCTGTAGTACTTTCCCCTTTCCCAGTGTGGCTAGGCATTGTTTTCTCCCTCCCTCTCTGCCCCTGCAACTCACACAGGACCCAGCAAAAGCTTGAGAGGTATGCAGTGACAGCACTGTCATGTCTCTGTGACACCCCAAGCCATCAGAGACAACACCAGCCAATAACAGACTGCAGACACCGAAGTGCTCCACAGTGTCCCTGTAGACTCTCCTACTGGAGAACATTCTGGAACTCGGAGCCAGGGTTGCCTGAGACACAGAGCTGCAGAGACCAGCAGTAGGGCAGGCAGGTCACCTGTCCACTGGCACAGAGGCCAGGTGGTGTTTAGGCCCCGACTCTACCAAGAGGATAACGATCTACAAAGCTCTGTGCTAAACTCATCTCCAGTTTATTTTACATTTGGCAAGAGGAAGCTGTTCAGTATATATGTCACTTTGAAATGCTTTCATAAATTAGACATCGAAAAGCAAACAACATGGCCAAAAAGAGCCGAGCGACAGCTCCCTTCCCATTTTTATCACTGTGATGTTATTTGGTCTGTATCAAAGGATGGGTAATCAGAAAACATAAGAAATAAGCCTTCTTACATAATATACTCTCCAGACTGGACAGTGACTTGGAGTTCCCAAAACACAATCTCTGTCCTAAAACCTCCTACATGGAACTGAAGAGCTGGACTAGACACACTCCAATCACTACAAGTGGTGCCAGTCTGGTCTCCTTCTCCTGCCCGAGACAACCCCTGGCAGACGCCCTGTTGCAAGAGCCAACATGCACACACGCCTGCAATGCCACAGCAACATGCACTCAGCTCAGTTGGAGACACACAAGTACCCATGTAAATGGTCAAAATGTTCAAGTCTCACAGTAAATAATGGCACTTGTATTAGAGCTGTCATTATAAAAATCTGTAACACTTCAAGAGACCATTATGGAGCTATTAAAAAGATTTTGCATTCAGGTTTCAAGATGACTTAGGCAGAATGCCACCACTATAGTAATTACTTTATTTATCACTATGTAAATAGGGTTTTTTTTGTTTGTTTGTTTTTTGTTTTTTTGGAGGCGGAGTCTCACTCTGTTGCCCAGGCTGGAGTGCAATGGCATAATCCTGGCTCACTACGACCTCTACCTCCCAGGTCCAAGCCATTCTCCTGCCCTCAGCCTCCCAAGTGGCTGGGATTACAGGTGTGCACCAGCACGCCCAGCTAGTTTTTGTAATTTTTTTTTTTTAGTAGAGATGGAGTTCCACCATGTTGGCCAGGCTGGTCTCGAACTCCTGACTTCAGGTGATCCACTTACCTTGGCCTCCCAAAGTGCTGGGATTACAGGCGTAAGCCACCACACCCAGTTGGATGCTCAATTTAAAAAGAGAAAAACAATTCATTTAAAAAGAGAAAAATGATGGTGTTCTCACACAATAACCAAGCAAAATGTGGCAGCAAAGGCAGTGGCTCTGTCTGCAAATAATGGTCATCTTGAATTAGAAGTCTCACAGTACCATGGAACAGGCAGCTGAAATATTTGAGGAATTAAAAACTAGCAAAATAAAGTAATTCTGCAAGACACATTGTGGCTGAACCTCAGATGGCCAGCACAGGAACCTCTTTAATTAGCAGGTTCAGGCACTTTACCTTTCAGACCCGATACACATAGATATCTTAAACAAAGTACGTGCCCCAGGAACTAAAAATGCCTTGAAAATATTCAACTCTATCTTACATATTGCCCCAGATCCCTACAAAATTTGAAAATAAATCTTTTATTCAGTACAGAAGTGGTTAAGAAATCTTCTAACATACATGCATAGCAACAATTTCCAGGTCCTTACTTGTGCTGGCAATTTGAAAGGACATGAAGCTATTTCTAGAGTATCTCACTGCAATAATACATGTGTTCATCAAACAGACCCCCTGGGGGGTCCTTCTTCTGTAATGCAGGGAAAGGTACTTCCCATGTCGGACCAAGTCAGAGAAGTGCTTCGGCACTTACATCCTGACTTCCTGAGAAATGAGAGAACACACTAAATAATTCCAAAGACAGGACTGCTATTAAAATTAAGAACAGACATACATAGGTTTAACCTAATACTACTGTCTTTTCTGGGGCACTTTGGATAAAAACACTGTGAACATGAAACAGAAACACCTGCACTGAGATACAGATGGCAATACCCTCAAATTTGGGCCAAGCTGGTTAGGCATTTTGTCTCAAGTTTTTCAGCTGTGGAGTGAAGAACTGTCCCCTCCCCCTGTGCATGTGTACATACTTACAGGCATACAACTGATGTCATTAACATTGATAGAATGTATGATTTGCTATACTGAGTGATAGAGACAGAGGATGAGGACTCTAAGAAACACAGTCCTTTCTGTAAGAGAAACATACTGTATTATGCTTCCTTTATATAAGTATCCTACTTCCTCATAGTTGAGGGCAATCCAGCCCCACTGATGCAGCACCACACTCAGAACTGTTTCCAAATGCAGACATGCACATCTTTTTTCTACCTCCATCTCACAATACAGCAAAGAAAAATGTACGCAAATACATTCTTTATGGGGAAGACAGTGGCCTGAAGAAACATACTTGATCCTGCCTCCCTCACAGTCCACTCTCTAAAGTAACAAGAACAGTAACCTAATGAGCTTACAGGTAGTGCATGGGATGAGAGTGAGGGCCTTCTGAGGCCCTCAGGATCTCCCAAATCTCCAAGACGGAGAGCAGGTACAGTTCTCCATGGTCAGTGTACCTGGGAGTATATCCAAAGGGAAGAAGGCCCTGCACCCTGCTCATCCTGCTGTCCCAGCTGAAACTAGAGGGAAGGGGGGCTTCCATGGAAGGTGGAACTGTTCCCAAGCCTTATGTAGTCAGAAGAGACTGGGAACAGAGCAACTTAGCGGCACAGTATCTGTTTCGTGGCTTATCATCTACCATCTGCTGGTCTGCCATTCCTTTAGTGACACTAACCCATGACTTGTGTGATGGCTGAGGGCAGCCATCAGCAGGCAAAGAAAAATCATGACCCACTGAGGACGATGCAGGAGCCTGAGGGAGGGGACCAAGCTCAACTGCAACAGGTAGCACCAGCTGAAACAGAACTAATCAAACCAAGAAAGGAGAACCGGACAGGAAAAGGAGTCTAAGAGCATACGTGGAGACACAATTGGAGTATAAAAACTTTCAGGAATTAAAAAAAAAAAAAAAAAAAAAACACTTTAAAATTTTAAATTGAAGAGAAAAGATCTATTGCTCTGGAGTATCAGATTCTGGAGGATTAAGAAGAAATGGGAGCACCCAAGAGCAAGGAATAAGAATCTACTAGAATCCACGAGTGAAAAGACAGAGAACACATCCAGAAGACAGAGAAAGTCATGGGAATGGCAGAAATTGCGGAAATGCAAACCTTGGTGGAAGAATTAGTGATTTAATGCTGGTAACTATTTCAGGAAAAAAAATAAAGATCTATTTTCGAATTGTTAGGCATTGGTACGTTTGAAAATAACACACTTTTCAAATTAGCAAAGGACTTGTTCAATTAACATGGGAATTGAGAAAAAAAAGAAAGTAAAATAAATGGCAACCATTGAATAAGATGAAAGCAATAAAGCAAAATTTATACATTATCACAGTAAAGAAAGACAAGACAGAATGTCCCTATTAAAGAACAAAACTGTCTCACTGGGTTTTAAAAGTCCAGCTCTAGTTAAAAACAAACAGTTGAACAAGAGTATACCAAGCAAAGTCAAGTAAAAAGAAAGCAAAGCTGGCAACAGTAAAATCAAACAAAGAAGAACTAAAGGCCATTAGGCATTAAACTGGACAGAGAGGCATATTACATGTGATAAATATGTAATCCCTGAAAAATAAAAAAATTACACATATTGATGCATCAAGCAAAATGGCAGATAAACACACTAAGCATTTCTCTTAGAAATATGAAAGTTTAAAAATTATAAAGTGGCTCACGCCTGTAACCCCAGCACTTGGGGAGGCTGAGGCAGGCAGATCATTTGAGGTCAGGAGTTTGAGACCAGCCTGGCCAATATAGTGAGATCCCATCTCTACCAAAAACATAAAAATCAGTCAGGCATAGTGGCATGCACCTGTAATCCCAGCTACTTAGGAGGCTGAGGCAGTAGAATCACTTGAACCCAGAAGACAGAGGCTGCAGTGAGCCGAGATCGCGCCACTGCACTCCAGGCTGGGCAACAGTGAAACTCTGTCTCAAAAAAAAAAAAAAAGAAAAGATAAAAGGTACATCATTAACTGTCAATTTGACAACTGAAAACACACATGAATTTGGAAGATCTGACTATAATGCAATCGGTAAGTTTGATTTACTAAATATGGAAAATAAAACCTTTGCATTTTACAAAGGGCGTAATTTTTAATGTTCACAAAGCAATTAAAATTTAATCATGTACTTGAACATAAGTAAACGTTAATAAATCCCCTCAGATACCTCAGAGCTGCATTCATAAATCATATAAACAATATCAAAAAGTAAGCAAAAGAAAAACTCAGGGACAGACATACTTCTAAGTAATGTCAGAATCAAAGGTCAAATAAATATTTTAATTACAAACCATCTAGAAAACAACAAAAAGGAGATCAATTCTCTAAAAACAAAAATACATAACAAAAGCAATTTTCAAAGAAAATTTATAGCCTTAAATGCCATTATTTTAAGAAGACTAAAAAGCAAATGAGACAGGCATTCAACTTAATAAACTTGAATAAAAAAGTGAATAAAAATTAAATATTGAGATGAAATTAAAAGCAGGATAAATATAAAATTAATATACCTAATTTTTTGAAGACAATAAAATATATAAACTTCTAACAAACTTAAGGGGAAAAAACAAAAAAAAAGAGCAAAAATATGTCTTAGTAATGAGAAAGGGTTTATTATGATTACCAGAGAAATTATAACAATATTACAAATAACTCTGTGCAATAAACTCAAATTATAGACAAATTCTTTCCCAGCAAGTAGAAAACATCAAAACCCAGAGAAAAGGTTAAAAAGCTAAACAGAGTAACTATAACATACTGAAAAACTAAAAAATTTGTTTTAAAATGTTTTGGGATGGGACTATAGGGGATGCCTGTGAAGTTTTCCAGTTAGTTTTACTTTAATTTTTTTTTATAAAAACAGGTATTTTCTATATTATGTAAATGCTTCTAGACTCTGGGAAAGGGTGAAATTCTTAAATTATTTAAAAAACATAATCCTAATATCAATACCTGATAGAATGCAAACAAGGAAGAAAACTATAGACCCCTATCTGTAGGGGTTTGTAGGCTACAGTCACAATTTTAAAAAAAATTAGCAAATCAATTAGCAACATATCCAAAGAGTACCACACCATAACAAATTAGGGCTTATTCCAGGAATGCAAAGATGATTCAATATTGGGAAATCTAATCAACGTAATTTATTACACCACCAAATAAAAGCAAAAGCTCACAATTCTATCATGCCAAAAAGGCATTTCATTAAATTCATCAGCCTCTTCCAATAAAAATTAAAACATGAATGGGTATACACAACTTAAATTTGATAAACTATATTTAACAAAACTTAACATATTCCTTGTTAAAACACATTTTTATTTAAATCAGGAACAAGGCAGTGACTTTTTTTTTTTTTTTGAGTTGGAGTTTTGCTCTGTCATTCAGGCGCAGGGCAGTGGCACAATCTAGGCTCACTGCAACCTCTGCCTCCCAGGTTCAAGCAATTCTCCTGCCTCAGCCTCCCGAGTAGCTGGGATTACAAGCACCCACCACCACGCCCAGCTAGTTTTTGTATTTTTAGTAGAGATGGGGTTTTGCCATGTTGGTCAGGCTGGTCTCAAACTCCTGACCTCAGGTGATCCACTCACTTCAGCCTCCCAAATTGCTGTGATTACAGGCATGAGCCACCATGCCCAGCCACCAATGCACTTTTCTATAGTACCAGCAAAGATGAATGTACACACATACACAAGTGAATTTACTGTAATCCTGTTTCATTAGTGAAACATAGAAAAAACAAGACACAACATGACTGTCCATCAACATATGATGGCTCAACTAAACTACAAATCATCCATATTGTGAACTGCTGAAATTTTAACTTATTTCAAACTCCGCAGCAACTGACCTAAATTGACATCCGTACACTGAGAAAAAGTAAAAATGTTACAAAATACTATATAGAGGCCATTCATTATACTAATAGCATGATCTCATTTTTATAAAAACCTAAAACTATACTGCATATATGCATATATTTTAATATTCCTAAAGAAAGATTAAGGTGGACATAAAATTTTCCATATATATCTTTTATTTTACACTTGCATCACTTTTTATTTTTTATTAAAGAGAATTTTAAAGAGACCAGATATATACATATTTATCTGTTTCGATGACACAAAGTACCTTCTAGGCACACAACATTTAGAAAAGAAATTCTCTGTGTATTATTTCTTGGGAAGGTAGAAAGGGAGAGCACTGCAGCAGCTATCCTCAGATCAACCTAAGCGTGAATCCTGACTTAATTTAGTAGCAAGTTCTTTAGTCTCTAGGAGCCCCTGTTCCCTCATCTATAAAATGGGGATAATTTTCTCCCACCTCTCATTAGCCTGTTACGAGGATTAAATGTTTAGACCTAACCTGCAAATCAGTCATTACTAGCGTTCTTTTATTCTAAGCTCATTCCTCTCAAAAACAAAGACAGAAAAGGAACCAAACTTCCCTCCCTGTGGTTTCCAAGAGCTGCCTGGCAGTACCTAACCATGGCTGTGCTGCTTCGGAACGCAGCAAAGGTTCAGTGGGGACTCCTTTTCAGTGTTACTGTAGCTGCCAGTGTGAGTCAAAGGTGAGCTGAAAATGCTCGTGGGTCCTCAGTTTTCATGTTGGAGGTTTATCACAACCACACCACCATCCTTCACCTTCTCAACTGGCACTTAAAAAGCAGCAACTCACTCAAATACTCACAGGCAGATTCCTGGCAGGAGCCGGGGATTTCCTGGAGATTGCTTAAGACTCTTTTGGACAATCAGAAAAGGACAAAGGAAGCACTAGCAGAGCCCTTTACTTTCAAATCCTCAGGTTCTCCTCCAAAACAGAAATGCAGAAAGAAAACATCAGGGAGAGCCACGGCTACTGCAGCCAAGCTGCCTGGATTAATTAAGGGTCATTAAAAGCAGAAAAGAAAAACGAAAGAGAAAATTTAGATACCTGGTTACCTTCCAATCCTGATACTGATCCCATTCTGTAAGCTATTATTAATAACAAAATATGAAGAAGAAAAAATTATCAACAGGAAAGAGAGTTACACTGTGCAATAAATATACATTTAAATTTTCTGAAAAAGGAAAACAAGGCTTCACTGAGAAATGAGTTGGCTGGAAGGAAGGCTGGAGCCCTGCAATATCAAGAGGCAGATCTGTCCTAGAGGAGGGAGGGCATGGAAACTTCTTGCAACAAAGTCTTTTCAAGAGTGAAAAGGAAAAGCATCTCAGCTTAAACTGAAAGTATCCTTTCTCTATTACACAAGGAACTCACATACAAGAGAGACCTTCCAACTCACATCTTTGTATCTCACATTTTCCAAGATACTTGTTTCATGATCCAAATAATATCATAAAAAGTAATAAAACCATCTGTAAGAAACATTAATTTGCCATGGTTTGGCTAACAGAATTCTTCACAATCTCCTCCTGGATGATAAAGTTAAAAGCTAAATGAAATGAGTCAAAAGCTTCTTTTGTGTAAAATCCAATTAACTTTATAAATATACTCTCAGGAGAAAAAAACCCCACATCTCCTTTAAGAGCAGGAATTTATATAAAAATTTATATGATTATAGGTTGGGCATAGTGGCTCACATCTGTAATCCTAGCACTTTAAGAAGCCAAGGCAGGTGGATTGCTTGAGGCCAGGAGTTCGAGATAAGCTTGGGCAATAGAAAGACCCTGTCTCTACAACAAATAAAAAATAAATTAAAAAAATAAATTAGCTACGTATGGTGGTGCACACTTGTCCCAGCTACTTGGGGGGCTGAGGCGGGAGGACTGCTTGAGCCAAGGAGGTCAAGGCTGCAGTGAGCAGAGATCGTGCCACTGCACTCCAGCCTGAGCGACAGAGTGAGACCCTGTCTCTTTTGGTTATTTTTGAGACTCCGTCCCCCCTCAAAAAAATAGTATGATTTTCCAGCCCTAAACATATTCCTTATCTCATCTGAGTAACTTTGGCTACTATTTTAGGTTTTCCTTCTGCAATATTTGATATTGATTGAAATAATGCATTTTAACTAAAATTGAATTATGTATTGCTTATAATAACAATCAATTTAATATTATACATATCCACATGTCAGGTACATTTGGGGGATAAGGCTCAAATATTTTCTTTTCTTTTTTTTTAGACAGAGTCTCACTCTGTCACTCAGGCTGGAGTACAGTGGCGCGATCTCAGCTCACTGCAAGCCCCACCTCCCAGGTTCATGCCATTCTCCTGCCTCAGCCTCCGGAGTAGCTGGGACTACAGGCACCGGCCACCATGCCCGGCTAATTTTTTTTTTGCATTTTCAGTAGAGACAGGGTTTCACCGTGTTAGGATGGTCTCGATCTCCTGACCTCGTGATCCACCCCTCTTGGCCTCCCCAAGTACTGGGATTATAGGCGTGAGCCACTGTGCCCAGCCAAGGCTCACATATTTTCATTAATAAACACTCTATTCTTTAAAAGTGAATTTTGATGAAAACAACTCCACAGACAGCAGGACCCATTATCCAGGATGGCCACATGCCCTGAGTTCTCACAGTTCTGATTTTATAGAAAAATGACCTGCTGTGGGCTCAGAAAATAGTCATACATGTCAACAGTTCACATACAAATGTTTTGTGGAAAGCATGTGCTTGTCATTGGCTAATACAGAGGCAGGAAGGTCCGGAAGGGTAAATGAGCAACTGCCAGGTATCTGAGCAACTGTCTAACAGGTTTGGGGCCACCTCAACTCAGCACCCAAGAACCAATACTGTCTAGAAGTCTGCACAGAGGAACCCTAGGAAGACAGCCTTATGCCCTAATTCCCATGTAAACAAATACTGACATAGACTCACAAAATACATGTCTAACACAAACAGTGAAGATTCTGTATTATGTAAGTTGTTTATACAGAAGACTGACTTGGGCTGGGGAAGGGAAAGGGTGGGAGACGTTCACACAAACCACAGCATATATCCAAACAATTATGTTATTTGCTCTTCCCTTATTTTTCTTATTCATGGGGAATTTCTCCCAAAGACAATGTGACCATTTCACACATAGGATTTAGAAGCATGAGTCCGAGTCTAAACCAGGTAAGCTGTTTGGAAAGCAACTTGGCCATATGGATCAAGAGCTTTAAACTGATACCTTTCTACATAAATCCTATTTCAAGGGATGTATTGTAGGAGATAATTTGAAATAAAGGACAAAGATAAGGTACAACAGAGTTTGCTGCAGCCTTCTTTACTTACAATTATGGAAAATTATGAAAAATTGGGACCAATGCAAATGCCCAACACTGGGGAAACTTGAAGAACATGATGGTTCCTTCATCCCATGTAACTTTACACCACCATTAAAATCAGGGTTACAGCCTTTTGAGAGTTGAGGGGGGAGGATCACTTGAAGCCAGGCATTCAAGACATCTGGGCAACATGGCAAGGCATCACTTCTACAAAAAACTTTTAGAAATTAGCTGGGCGTGGTGATGCACACCTGTAATCCTAGTTAATCAGAAGGTTAAGCTGGGAGGAGCACTTAAGCCAGGAGCTCAGGGCTTCAGTGAGTCATGATGGTGCCACTGCACCCCAGCTTGGGTGACAGAACAAGAACACAGTTCTTAAAAGAAAAAATTAAGTTAATAAGGAGTATATATCGCTGAAAGGCTTTTAAATGCTAGGAAATAAACATATAATTATCAGAGGCTCAACTTACACTAAAACGTGTTTGTTTTAAACATCTAGAAGAAGGCCGGGCATGATGGCTCATGCCTGTAATCCCAGCACTTTGGGAGGCCAAGGTGGGTGGATCACTTGAGGCCAGGAGTTTGAGATCAGCCTGGGCAACATGATGAAACTCCATCTCTACAAAAAAACACAAAAATTGGCTGGCCATGGTGGTGCTCACCTGTAGTCCCAGCTACTTGGGAGGCTGAGGGGAAGAGGATCACCTGAGCCTGGGTAAGTAGAGGCTGCAGTGAGTAGGGATCATGCCATTGCACTCCAACCTGGGTGACAGTAAGACCCCGTGTCAAAAACAACCAAACAAACAAAAAACTAGAAGAAAATATACTTAACTGTTCTCAAAATGCTGGAGTTGTATGTGACTACTTTTCTGGGTTTTTCCAAATTCTTAAGCTTAGAGACAAATTTTTATCCCTGAATAGTTTTAGGCATTTTTTTTTCTTTAAGAGACAGGGTCTCCCAATGTTGCCCAGACTAGGCTTGAACTCCTGGCCTCAAGCAATCCTCCCTCCACAGCCTCCTGAGGAGCTCGGATTAGAGGCATGAGCCACTTTGCCCAGCAGTTTTGGGCAATTTTTATGAACAGAACAAAATGAAACCAAGGTATGACAGAATACCATACTAGACTCAGAAGATTTGGACTGTGGCTCCTACTCTGCCCTTGGACAAAATCCCTAAACTCAGACCTTGGACAAAATCCCCAAAATCAGAGCATCAGTTTTGCACCTGGACGATGAGAAGCTGGACTAGATAAATCCCGGGTCCCTCCTAGACAAAGGGCACCTGGTCAGGGAGGCCAGCCCCCTTGCCTGTGACCCACAAAGTCTCAGGGCACAGGGAAACAGGGAGGAGCGCAAAGCTGCCCAGGCCAAGGGACCCCCCCAACAAGTGAGCACAGCCAGGTGCCCCAGTGTCACCTGATGTGAGGCCTTTCTCAGCTCTTTCAGTCCTACCTGTACCTTAGACTTCCAGATGCTCTATATACTGACGGAATGGACTCTTCAGGTAAGAGGTTGAGAATGACAAAAGAGAAAGGTAAGAACTTTCACTGGAATCAAAATGCTATTGCTATATGCAATTCCCTCTCACAGCTTCATGTCCCTTAGAGGTAAGGAAAAGGAAGAAGAAAGGATGGTTCTTCTGGGACAGAAATCGAGCAAATATATTTATTCACAAGAAATAAGGAGAATAAAATACCCAAGTAGAACATTCTTTTTTTTAAGCAAAAAAAAAAAAAAAAAAAAGAAAAGAAAAAGAAAAAGCCTAAAAATATTTTAAAAGCCTAAAATGATAAAATGATTTTTTCAGGTGACACCATGAACATTACGGTTAAGTAGTCTAACCAGAAAAATGAGAAGTGTTACACCATGCTGTCACCTGCCTAAGCATCCTAGTAGCAGCCAAATCGAATCTCTTAGGCAAAATATGGGATGATAGGATTACATAATTAATTTTCCTGTAAGGCATAATTGTTACTGACTTCATGTCATTACAATGTCAGCTCATCTGGTAGACAATTGCTATTACATTCTAATTACAAAAACACACAAACAATTTGTAACCATTCATTATTAAATAACAAGTGAGGCCACGATAGCTAATAGAAACTTAGAAAAATGAAAGTTAAAGGCAAACTGGACAAGAAGTACTTAATAAATTAATCAATTAGTCTTGATGAAATTTCTCAATTGCGTTACCAGGTAACCAGCCCTTAGATTACCTGGTAAACATACTTCTAAGAGCCATGTTGTTTAAACTTGATTAAATGTCAGAATGACCCAAATCACTTTGGGTCACCAAGACCAAAGAGAAATACAAATATTTAAGATACAGCTTTACCTTTTACCATGGCACTAAAAAGAACAGCATATCCCCTTGGCTATCTAATAACAAGGTAAGCACAGAAACACGAATTTTAAAAATAGGCAAATTAAAGGGTATTTCTGTAATAAAAGGTTTTATTCTGTTTCAAAAAAAAGATTTATTACATTCTACTCCAACAATACTAAGCCTACCTAAATGAAATTTTTTAAACTAACAAGGAAAGAAATAGGCAATAGTGTCTTCCAAGAACAAAATTTGAATAATGGGCAATTGGCAGGCACTTAAATAATGTACAGTGGAGGTCTCATGGAAAGAAAAGAGATACATTCCCACCCTGACCACAGCACACAACTCCTTTAAGATATTCCACGTGCAATATGTGAGTGTCCACATGCAATAAATGTAGCTTACATAGCACCTCCTCCTGGCTCTTAATTCTAACAACTTCTGGATTAACCACTGTAGCTACTGAAAATCAAGTCCTAAGCGTAGAGCAAGAATGGCTCAAGAATAAATGCAATTAACTAAATGTTTGCAGTGAAGATACCAACTTATATATATCAATTGCCAATGGACTAACTGCTTAGCATGGCAAAAAGTGTTCACACACTCTGAAAGCTGACAAAGGCCAGTGAATTCTACAAGTGAATAACTCACAGAAGATATTTGTTTTAGATCCTACAGTTTTCCAATTTTCCAGTTTCCTTCAGTTTTCCAATTCTACGGTGCAAGTCAATAGAAAATGACGATTTGCACACACATTTCCACTTTACACATAATTGCTAAAGAATGCACCTAATGAGTAAAGAAATTAAAAGGTGTGAAAGTGCACATGGACTGCATGTGGTGGCTCACACCTGTAATCCCAGCACTTTGGGAGGCCGGGGAAGGAGGACCACTTGAGGCCAGGAGTTTGAGACCAGCCTGGAAAACACAGCAAGACCCCATCTCTACAAATAATAAAAATAATAATAAATTAGCTGGGCATGGTGGCTTATGCCTGTAGTTCCAGCTACTCATGAGGCTGAAAAAGGAGGTCTCTTGAGCCCAGGTGTTTGAGGCCCCAGTGAGCTATGACTACACAACTGCACTCCAGCATGGATGACACAGCAAGACCCTGTCTCTAAAAAATTAATCAATTAATAATTAAAAGAAAAGTTGTGCATGCAGAAGTAAACGTGAAAGCATTATATTTGTCATATGAGGAATGTTTCCCTCATAGAAATAAGCAAACCAGAAATAAAAATTAAGAGAAGCATTTTTAGTTTTGGAATTATTCAAAAGGTAACTTACCTCTTTATCTTCATTTCTCTCTTCCAAATATATTACAGAAATCTTTGGCCTAACTAATCCACACACCTCCCCCAACACACACATGAAATATAAGTAAACCAGTTGGCTACTTAAACTAATGCTATAGGTGATATTTTTAAGAGTCAGTAAGTACTTTTAACAATCATTTCCCAACAAATTAGTGATACTCAGTACATTATAATACATTCAACCCAAATTTGGTCATAGTATCATCTCTCTCTAGCTCTTGAGAAATAAAGCATAACTTTACAGACTCCCCAAAAAGTCTCGACCAGAGAGTATCAACCCACGATTTAACTCACTGTCCAGAGGCTTTTCTTTTGTTTGGGTTAGTTTTTAAAAAAATCTCCAAATCTCCTTCTAATCCACGACTCTCTTCAGGACTACCCAACACAGTTCTCATGGTATGTGAGGCCGAGGCGGGCGGATCACGAGGTCAGGAATTCGAGACCAGCCTGGCGAACATAGTGAAACCCTGTCCCTACTAAAAATACAAAAAATTAGCAGAGTGTGGTGGTGGGCACCTGTAAGTCCAGCTACTCAGGAAGCTGAGGCAGGAGAATTGTTTGAACCTGGGAGGTGGAGGTTGCTGTGAGCCGAGACCATGCATTGCACTGCAGCCTGAGTGACAAGAGTGAAACTCCATCTCAAAAAAATAAAACAAAAAAACAAAACAAAAACAAAAAACAAAAAAAAACAACCACAACGACAAATTGAGTAGTGTAAGTGTATAAATGAATGGAACTGATAGAGCTATAGTTTGAAGAGTAAATTGCTGGAGTTGCCAGCTTGATTTTACATTACACTGCACTTACATTCTCTCCTGAACATTTGGCACTAGAGAGTTAAATAATTGATAGCTTGAAAAAATTAATCATAGCGATCCATGCACCTGGTGAATTATGAGTTCATCCATCAAGAAATCATAGGTTCAACTCAAGAGATACGGTGTAAGAACAACACAGCTCCAAACCCACGTGTCAGAGTTTCTTCGCCAACCTTAATTAGTGAAATTACTGACACCATTCAAGTGCCAAGAGGTTCAAAGAAGTAACTAACAACACACACCCATTTAGCCCTTTGAATTCTTTACCACATGCACCTGGGGGCCTCAACTCTCAAATTAAAAGGCAAAACACAACAACCAAAGAAGCAAGTTCTTTTGAAACCCAAGGGGAAATTTAATCAGCAGACCCTATGACTTGAACAATGACAAGGAAAAGGAGATCAAAAGAGAACAAGTTCTTGTTGTCTGGAAATACTCCTTTCTGCAAACTAAGAAAATATCTCATTTTGCCTCCACTAGTGTGGATGATTTTAGAAACACTCAGGATTGTGAGGAAAACACTCATGGAGCAGGGGCTGCCGGGATGACTTATCTGAGAGGTGCCCTGACAGTGTAAAAGGCGTGCTAAGTTACACAAAAAGGACATCTATCCAAGAGGCATGCACTCACACCTTTTGTTTGGTTTTCCTGCAAGTTTGCAAGAATGCCATCTGAGACCAACCTAGGGAGAGTTCCAGAGACCCGTGGACCTGAGGAGATAGCACTAAGTTTTAACACATAATGCAAGCACAGACTTTTAAAAATGATACAAAGATGTACACTGAGGTGTGTCACTCCCATACCTGTCCTGACCTAGATGTTTACCCACCTACCCCCGTGAATCATCGTGTTTTTTAGTTACTTGGTTTCCCTTCTAGTGTCAATCTGCACAAATAAAAGCAAATGCAAGGCCGGGTGTGGTGGCTCAAGCCTGTAATCCCAGCACTTTGGGAGGCTGAGACGGGTGGATCACGAGGTCAGGAGATCGAGACCATCCTGGCTAACACCGTGAAACCCCGTCTCTACTAAAAAATACAAAAAACTAGCCGGGCGAGGTGGCGGGCGCCTGTAGTCCCAGCTACTCGCCTGTAGTCCCAGCTACTCGGGAGGCTGAGGCAGGAGAATAGGCGTAAACCCGGGAGGCGGAGCTTGCAGTGAGCTGAGATCCGGCCACTGCACTCCAGCCTGGGCGACAGAGTGAGACTCCGTCTCAAAAAAAAAAAAAAAAAAGCAGAAGCAAACATGTAGTCTTATTTACCCTCAACTTTACAAAAAAGAAGCCTGCCTTGCCTTTTCCACCTAATATACTGGAGATCTATTCACATGGGGCACAGGGCATACTTGTGGTTTCTCTCAGCTGCAGAGCATTCCATTTTGTGCATATATCTTAGTGTATTAACCAGTCTCCCACTGAACAACACGTGGGTTATTTCTAACGTATTACTATCAAAAACAATGCCGCAATTTTTATGTGGGCAGGTGTATTGGTAAGATAAATTCCTAGAAGTAGGATTTCTGGGTCAAAGGTAACATGAATTTATAACGCCAATTTGCCTTCCATAAAGGTTGTACCGTTTCACACTCTCAACAGCAATGTGTAAGAGTTCTTGTCTCCCCGCAGTCTTGACAAGAGACTGTTGACAAATGTGTGGATTTCAGGGCAGTTTTAAGCCTCGGAACAGGAAAGAGAAAACAGAAGTTTCTCCAAAGATGAATTTGAAAGCTGTCAGGAGATTCAGCCAGCTTTCATAGAGAAATCTTCAATTCCTCAAAAATATTTTTTCACTCCTTTATCCTCAGGACACCATAACAAAACCAGAGGTGTCCTGTTCCTGCCCTACCAGGGCCCCATTCAGGCCAGTTCTGATGTCCTCTTTTATTTCAAGTGAGAGTCAAGAAAGACAAGAGAAGGAACCCAGGAGACACGGCTCTGCCACTTAGGAGCTCCTGACTGGGCCACCGGCTTTCTGTCTCTGCACCGCCCAGCTTCCTCACCTGTAACAGGTAGTCAGCGATGACACACAACCACATGCGGCTACTAGTGGGGAAGTGCTTAGTGCAGCTAGTGACACAAGACACATCCTCCAGGAAAGAGTAACTGGTGTCATTTTATAATAAAGGCATGGCCATCATTTTGTAATACCAAGAGCGTAACAAAGTATAATTTAACTTCTGTAATTTAGTAGGAAGCTCAAGCAAGTAAATGGATATACAGACACTGTTGCTTTACTTGAGGAGCATTTGACCTCCTTCTCGCTATATTAGTTAATACTAATAGAAAAAGAAGTGACCATTGAAACAAATGCAATCATCCCTTAAAATGTGAAGTTCATGCTCAATTTTACTAGGCTAAAAAAGTCATGAGACAGTTACTCCCAGACCTCCAGGTCAGAGGACAAGGCTACGATCAATCCTGGCTCCTCTCAGAGGCAGCAGAACAGGAGGAAAGGAGCCCAGCACTAGCCCTCCCCCTGAGGGACTCTGGGCATGTTTCCTGGCCTCTCCAGGGTTTAGGGTCCTCACCCATCAAATGAGAATAGTTTCTTCTCATAGGGTTTGATAAGGATCAAACAAGGACAGCATACACAAAGTTCATCACGAACCCCCCCCCCCCCCCCAAAAAAAAAACCAGAGCAGTTTGCATTACCGTCATCTTTAAGGGGCCATCTGTCCTTCCTCTTATCCAAAGCTAATCCCTCCATCTGTGCTTTGGCCCATCCTCAGGCCTCCGGGTCCTTACTGGAGCTCTCCCCTTCTGTCTCATGGATCCACCCTTCCTCTCAGCAGAGTCCCTTCCATGGACTTTTAGCCCCCCTCTAGTCTCTGTTCAGGAAAACGAGATCCATACTCCACCCCTGCTCCTCCCTGGCTGCCATCCTGCCTCCCCTGTGCACAGCCACACTTCTCCACTTCTTCAGTTCCTCCCCTCCCTACAGTCCTCCTCCCTCTCCAGAGCTGCTTCCAGCCATCACTTCATTCATCAGCTCTCAGGTGAGGTCCTCAAAGGCCTCCCTCTTGTAAGACCCAGTGGATGTCTTCATTTCTCACTCTGCTTGGATTCTTAGTGGCTTTTGGCATGTTGTTCTCCTTAAAACTCTCCTCTCTCCCTGGAAGCCTGGCCATCACACTCCCATGCTTTCCTCGCTGTGCTGGAACCACCTGGGTCCCCTTTACAGCTCATGATCCTCTACCTGGCCCTTGAACGCTGACATCCCTTTGAGCTCCATCCCCAGAATGATCTCATGGGTGTTTCTACTTTCCAGGACCACCTAAACCAAGTCATCTGCCGGGAATTCCTTCTCAGCACCAGTCCACATTTCCAAATCCCTGCTTGACTCAGAAGTGTCTCAAACCCAGTATCTGCAAAAATCAAACTCATGCTCACAGTCTCTACCTGATCTTCCTCCAGCATCTCCTAGCTCAGTAATAGGCATTGCCATGGTTGCCATCCAAGCCAGAATCCTGGACATTATCTTTGACATCCTGCTCACAAGCCCACCCTCAACACAGGCCTGGCCAATTTTACTTCCTACTCTCTCTGCAGTCAACTTATCTCCACCACTGGTCCAAGTTCACTTTGCCTTTTGCATTGTCTACTCCAATTGCTTCCTGACTGGCTTCCTCCCTAATCTATTATTCACACTGTGGCCAGGGTGAATTTTTTAATGGAAATATGACACACACCCCCGACTTCTGTTTAATGTTCTACACTAATCTCCCACTGATCCTTCGGTGAAGACAAAACACTCAATATGGCTTCTGGGGCACCATGTGGCCTGACTCCCACCATCCAGGTTCCCCACCTTTCCACCCCAGGTCCTTTCCACATTATTTATTTTCCTTCTTGGTCTCATGGCATCATGTCTGGCCTTTGTGGGATTCAGCACACATACAATGTTCTATTTGTTTGTGGCTGGGATGATTAGGGTGTCTCCGACAGTTAGTCCAACAGTTGTAGAGAGATGCCACTCTACACAAATGACTCCAGGGTGCCTAGTGGGCATTTACTAGGTATTCGCATAATGAATGAACAAGGAGATGAATGAATCACTGGCCCAGCCCTACTCCAAATGACATGAAAATTCCAGTTACCTCAAAGGTACGCTGTGAGAACTTGGTAGTATACCTGTGTCATGGAAACATAGAATATTGTGTTTCGATTTCTAAATCTTATCCACAACAAATTGTTTTTTAAAAGTAACAAATTTCCATCTTACTTCCCTTACGTTTAAATCCATCTAATTTGTACTTTATTTTCAAAAGTTAGAACACATTAGGGCTAGTCACTGGTAGAAAGGGAAGCAAAGGCAAAAGAAAAAAAAAAAAAAAACCTATTTACTATGAAATCATGATTACCACAGCACATTGTTCCCTTAAAGGATTCACACTGCACTCGCTGGAGTGCAATGACACAATCTCGGCTCACTGCAACTTGCTCCTCCCGGGTTCAAGTGATTCTCCTGTCTCAGCCTCCCGAGCAGCTGGAATTACAGGCACTCACCACCAAGACCGGCTAATTATTGCATTTTTAGTAGAGACAGGGTTTCGCCATGTTGGTCTCAAACTTCTGACCTCAGGTGATCCACCCGCCTCGGCCTCTCAAACTGCTAGGATTCCAGGTGTAAGCCACCACGCCCAGCCCATTATGAGTGCAATTAGATGCAGGCAAGCCAATGTCTGTAACAAGTAGAAACAGTATTACTTTGAAACAATCCACAATGATCAGTACTACTTTTTGGTTTTTAAATTAAAAATTTTAAATTTGAACTTCAGCAAATTGTATGCTAACAGCATAACACAGGAATTCTTACCTTCTGGCTGGGACTGTTTCAGATCAAGCCACACTAGCCTAGAGTTAACTCTACAGAATTATTTTAATCCCTTTGGAAAGTATCACAAACACTGCCACTGTGTCAGAGCTCCTTCGCCCATGTAAAGATGCTCAAGAAGCAGCCCCAGCTCTCGTCCACCTTGCCCCTCCACCACAAGCATCTCCACACATCACACAGACCAAGCCCCTCACCACTCCTGCTGGCTATAAGAATGATCAATAGCAGCACTAGTTATGTGGGGTTTATTTTCAAATTTTATTAAATTCCTCATTTATCCATGAACTGATCTGTTTTAGATCTGGCTTCATGCTCTCCATACTCCAGGCCTAGGCTAACCTTGAACAGATATTTAGCAGGACATGCTTGTGAGAAGGCTGGGTACACACCTCCAGAATAAGATCTGATGTTTAAAGAGGTTCTCCCCCAACCTAGCTGAATGTCAGGTAGACCATTTCAGGACCCAGCTAGGGAAGAAAACAAGTCTTGGCTTAGCAGGGACAGACCAATTCTTAAAGGGCTAAGTTCCCTTGCCTCACACTGACTTAACTTTTACCTCTCACTCCATTCAGATAATACCATAAACTAGGCACCTCAATCCTTTCAAGCACACTGGAGGTCTTTCTTGAATATGCATGCACATGTATACAGGTGTGCATATATGAACATGAACAAATCACATAGAAATCTAGACATACAATTGCCTACAGTTTTATTACTAACCACATGAAAATCTCCATGTAGGAGGAGAAAAACAGAGACATGCCTTTAAATTTATTAAAACAGTTTTACACCAAGACTTGATTTTATGTCTTCATGACAATTCTTTGCATACAGTATCTCCTGGGAAAACCCAACAACTGCAAGACTCTCTAGTTTACGAAGGACTCTACAGAAGAAGAAATGCGTGACAAGGGAGCAGTGCTGGACTAGCGCTGTTCTTCACCCTTATTCCCCGACACACAGAAAAGCAGCACCTGAGAGCCCATCAATGACCTGGAAGGACTTGGCAATTTATTCTCAGGGAAGGGACTGTGTTTTTGCTAAGAGGATGCTATTTTCCAACATGACCCCTCTGGGTGTCTGGTAAAAGACAATACAATATACAGTCTCCCACTACCTGCTGAAGAAGAAAAAGCACAAATCAGGCAGTGAGACCAAATGGCAAAACTATTTCCAAAAAAGGAAGTATCTTACCTAACCCTAGAAGAAAGTCACTCCTATACATAGCATCTAAAAGTTTCTGGAAGTGATATAAACTGAGAAGCCGAGAGTTTTTCAGCTTGCATAGATATCTTGTTACCCAAAAAAAAAAAAAAAAAAATGCTCAGGAAAACTATATAAAGCCATATCAACAGAACTGCAATGGAGACAGCTTAATGGAAAGGAAAATGGACATGTCAACAAGAGAGTGTCTGCTAATAATTTACCCAAGAGAGTCATTCTAAAACAGGAAGCATAGAAACATGAAATCAACCCACAATTTACACAGCATGAAGTTTTTTAAAAAATAAAAAGTTAAACATTATCCCTCTTTATATATTTCTATTCAGAAAACATTTTTTTTTAAACAAAAATACACTCAACTGAGATTTGCCGACAAGCAAGGCTGTCCTTGAGGAATACTACACTTTTGACAAAGTGGAGTTTCCCTAGAAAATTAAATTTCACTAAATCTCTTTTAAAAGCCAGTCCAGATACATAACAGAATGTTGGGGAATAGGGTTGCAGGGAATACCAAGGAATGGGGAGAAGTATGTCCTAAACCAGCCACCTTGTTTAAACTGTGTGAATTCTAGAATGTTTTTAACATGTGCAGCTCGAATGGAAGCTACGCAGCACAGAGATTTTAGGATCTTCCTTTATGCTGCCTTCAAAATACTACTAACCAAACCTGTGCCCTACAGACACGGTAAGCCGCATATTTATTGTAATAAAACATTTCCCCTGTTGTATTTTACCCCCCTCAAAAAGAGAAATCCTACTTCTCTCAGACACATCGATTTCTTGTGTCACATGTAACTAACCACAAAAGCCTTTTCAGCTTTTACTGTGATTTGGCAGCAAGGCTACAGAAAATTCTGAAACTTGGGTTTCAATGGGTGTGCTTCAAGACTCTGTTTGGGTTTCTTGCTTATTGTTTTGCCTTCTTAAAAGCTTCAGATCCTTGATCTGTTAAATGCTTTTTCAGCCTGCATTTACTCTTAGTCCTATTTATCATCTTACTAAGCATGGACATGATATTCTCTTAGTGAAAAACTGGAAGAGAAGAGTTAATAAAGCCATGAGAGTGACACAGTGGATTAACCATGCATAGAGGTGTGTAAATTAGAGCGAAACCACGTGGGGCAAGCAAAACAAATGAAGGAATGCTGAGGCATTTTAAAACATCAAGATTACTAACCCAAAACTTTCAGCCTTAATGTTTTATTTTCCAAAATAAATAATGCATTATAATATTTTAAGTAGAAAATGTCACTATCTACACATGCTCTCAAATTTATACCCTAGGCGTGAGCAGTCCTCAACACCCAAAGTTCTTCACAGAATGGTAAAATCTTGCCCCTCATAAACGTACACTGGAGAGGAGATTAAGACCTACGCTGGGCACATTTCACAGGAATCCTGTTCAGATCACACTTCCCATCCTAAGGTTAATATTTTCTTATAGCAGCAGGCCAGGCGCGGTGGGGCTCAGGCCTGTAATCCCAGCCCTTTCGGAAGCCAAGGTGGGAAGATTGCTTGAGCTCAGGAACTCAAGAACAGCCTGGGCAACATGGTGAAACCTCGTCTCTACTAAAAATACAAAAATTAGCCACGTGTGGTGGCATGCACTTGCAGTTCCAGCTACTCGGGAGGCTGAAGCAGGAGAACCACTTGAACCTGGGAGGCAGAGGTTGCAGTGAGCCAAGATAGTGCCACTGCACTCCAGCCTGGACAACAGAATGAGACTCTTAGTCTCAAAAAAAATTTTTTTTTTCTTTTTAGCAACGGTACCATTTTTCACAGGCTATTTTCTACTTTCATAATAATCTAATGAAGGCAGTATAGGTTCAAAAGGCAAATTTTTAGGAGACAACCTGATCAGCCACCACGAATTGTTTTTGATTTGGTATCAAAAGACGTAACATTTGATCAGTCTGCAATTTTGTTTAGAACAAATATCCACAGTGACACTTTGACTCTGAAAAAACATCAAAGTGCTGCTTTGGGGGAGATCATGAAAACATAGCACCCAGGCCTAAGAGTTGCTAGGAAGGCTGTGACACATGGGACAGCAGCAGGTTCTCAAGACTAGACCGTCAACAGTACATGCAGAGGAGGAGGCACAGGGGCTGTTACTTCACAAAACTGAGGACAGTCAGGATCAGCCACCACCACTTTCTGGATGTTTCTGCATAGTTCCCGAGTCAAGCATTAACCAAGGTCAATTCTGTCTAAAATGCATGAAAAGCTCAGCTCCTGCACAGCACAGCCATGGCATAAAAATAGTGAACACACTGTTCCCACATTCATTTATAACCAATGTTTTTAAAGCAATGCAAACTCTGAAGTTGCGAAGCAAGGCAAGATGTCACTTAGACCTGAGTTTTGTTCTTACTTCCTGTTGTTTCTTTGTGTTTTGGTATGTAAGAGTATACATTCTAGAGTTTGAAGGGTATGATAGTACAAGTGTAGCCACTCAGGGTGAAAAAACATCTGCAAAGGCATTCTGACAAACATTCTAGCCTCCTGAATGTAAACTGGAGTTAATTATACCTACCTTTCATGGCTGCAGGAAGAATCCAGTGAGTCCACTGGGGCAATGACCTGCAAACTGTAAAATGGGATAGTCTCCTGGCTAACACAGTGAAACCCCATCTCTACTAAAAACACAAAAAATTAGCCGGGCGTAGTGGTGGGCGCCTGTAGTCCCAGCTACTCAGGAGGCTAAGGCAAGAGAATGGGGTGAACCCAAGAGGCAGAGTTTGCAGTGAGCCGAGATTGCGCCACTGCACTCCAGCCTGGGCAACAGAGCGAGACTCTGTCTCCAAAAAAAAAGGGGAGGTGGAGGGGATAGTCAAGAGAATGCTGGGCGTTACCAAGTATTCAAGTACAGAGTTGAATTTCCAGTTATTTTGATCTTTTATAACCTTAATAGAGAAATTCACCTGAAAATGAGATCTGAGATATAGCTACACAAATCCTAAATGTGGGGGGAATCTGAGCCTCAGACACAACTGCCTAGTAATACACAAGTCAGGACTAAATCTGTGGGATAATTTTATCTTGTTTTGGGGCAGAGTATCACTTTGTTGCCCAGAGTGGGGTGCGCTGGTGTGCTCACAGCTCACTATAGCCTCAAACTCCTGGGCTCAAGTGATCTTCCTGTCTTGGTCTCTCAAAGCACTTGGATTATAGCCATGAGCCAACCTGCCCAGGTCCCACTGCTCACTTTTTTTAAAGCCCACTCATTTAGAAGAAAGATCTTCAAGCTAGGTGGTGTGTGCCTGACACCTACAGTCCCAGCTAATTGGGAGGCTGAGTCGAAAGGATCCCTTGAGCCCAGAAGTTTGAGTTCAGCCTAGGCAAACTAGTGAGACCCTATCTCCTGGCCTTACAATGGGACCAAACTGTAGAATAAACCATGTTTTACCCAGGTAAAGGGTAACCTGTTGCCTATCATAAGGCTCTCTGAATAAATTTAGAGATAAAGAGGCCCAACTGTCACAGGATTTTAATCTAGATACAAGAGCATGACCAAGCTATGTGGAAAAACCTGCAGCAACAACCACAGCCAGCGGAAGCAGCCTGCCTAGAGCCGCCATCCACATCAGAGCCGCAGACCTTCATACACAAGACTGCAGGAATGGCTGCGGGACCAGGAATCGCTTTTGCTCCTAGAGCAGACATCAAAGGCCTGAGTCAGCTTTGACCTGTCAGTGCAGCACAAAGGGCACAAACCCAGAGGGCTGACTGGAGACCCTGAGCAGGGGCAGGGGGGCACAAAAGACTACAGAACTTTTCACCCCTTTCCCCTCCACACCTCCTCAAGGTCTCTTCCTCCTTCCACTCCACCTCATGATCTCAACAGGCTCCAGCTATTACAAATACATGATGAAAAAAAGCTTTTCTCAAACCTGCATTTCTTCACCCTAAGGTATTGCGGGGAGGGGGCAAAGAGGGAGAAGAAAAATGAGAACAAGATAACTTTTCAAAGTCTTTTTTAAATTAAATTTTAAAAGATTCCAATTGAGAAACATACCTGAGAACAATTCAGAATTTATTTGACAGGTCTGAAACTTGGAGTTCTGTGACTCAGCCCACTCTTTTGGGTAAGTCCTACCCAAAACAGTATTTCTAGCTCCTATCAGCTTACTCCACTGCTCTCAGGCGAGAGGCAAGTCATGTTCTTGGCAGAACAAATGCAAGGGTTCCAAATCCTCACTCGGTTCCTAATCTCCACACTGAAAGACAATGAGGAGCCAACTGGTCACCAAAATGTCACCAGCCAAACACTTCAACATGCTGCCCCAGAGAGAATGCCATGCTGGGGTTCCCAAGATGGTGGATGGCACACAGCAGCTGCCACCTGTTCCCATCCTCATTGTTTACCACTGCATAAGTCAGATGAGTGCAGGAAGTAATTAAACACAAGAAATCACTGCAGGTACCATGTGCACACACAAAAAGCCATTCCATTTAAGTTCCTGTAGAGGAGGTGTCCCTCTCAAAACACTCCACTCCTCAAAAGACTATCTTCAGGGGCTGGGTCGTTTCCAGAAAATCGACTGACTTTTAACACATCTTAGTTATACAAGTCTTGGCAATTCATAGATGCTTCTAAAACAAGAAGACTGTTACCATGTTGGGGTATGGTGAATTGTTTTTCTCTTTGAAAATACTCCCACCGGCCAGGCTTGGTGGCTCACGCCTGTAATCCTAGCACCTTGGGAGCCTGACATGGCTGGATTGACTGAGCTTAAGAGTTCAAGACCAGCCTGAGAAACATGGTGAAACTCTGTCTCTACTAAAATACAAAAAAATCAGCCAGGAGAGGTGGTGGACGCCTGTAATCCCAGCTACTCAGGAGGCTGAGGCATGAGAATTGCTTGAACCCGGGAGGTAGAGGTTGCAGTAAGCCGAGATTGTGCCACTCCACTCCAGCCTGGGCAACAAAGTGAAACTCTGTCTCAAAAAAAAAGAAAGAAAGAAAGAAAAAGAAAATATTCCCACTAATTAGGAAAATATATGCAGCCCCCTTGCAAAGCTTTTAAAAGGAAGGAGTGCCTTTTTTAATGTGGCCTCCAATTTCACGAAGTTACAATATCACCCTGTCAACAGACAGCATCTAATGCTGACTGCCTACCACCCCCCATAAAACTGAAAGAGGAAAAGAAAGCTTTATCCATGTCTCACCAATAACTGTTTATCCAGTGAGTTATAAAAGAAGCCACTGGGTTTTTATTATCCAAGCTTTTAGGACAGTTCAAGTTCAATACACACAATGTTTCATTCATGCTGTTAAATTGATAATATTAACCTTTCTTGCTGAGATGCATTAAAAATTCTGGCTTTTCAGAGCAAATGTAATTAGTTCACATTAGTAACTTCAGCAGCAGCAGTGACAGAAGCAAAGTGAACTAACAGGATATGGATTAATGTAATCAACATATCATCTCCCATCATCGCCACTCTTTAGGCAGCTGGCTACACTTCCTCTCTTGGTTGGATTTTTTTCTTTTTAATAAAAATGATATATCAATGAAATGGATGCATAACTACTTGTAATCCCCCCTTAGGGCAGTACTGTACAGGAAACCATATTGGTGAGTGATCGCAAAAGTTTTAATTTGATGTGTCTGCTTAATACAATTTTGACAACTGAGCAATGGCACAAGGCTCTTTCAGGGCACAGAGCTTTGGGAGGAGGCAGGAGGAGCCTTGGAGGAAAGGAAGGAGAAGCCAGAAGCAGTACATGGCTTCTAGAGCACCACTGTAAGTATCCCATGAAGATAAAAAGTATCTCCCTCTCTAAATACCATATCACTAAGAAAAATAAATCAAAGTGGTGTGTTTGCCCTTTGAAGTAGCTCCAATGCACTCACACATCAAAATGTATTTCTGCAACCCTGTACTGCCCAGCCATAGTAGGTGTTTGCTATTTTGCGACCCTCTTTCTTGAATATCCACATTTTCTCCTAAGGGACCACCTTGTCCTTCTCCTTCCTTACTGAGGCTGGGAACCTCATGGCCTGGGCTGGCGCATCAGAGCATCTTTCTCTGGAACACACTGGTAGAGGGCGGTGGCCTAGCAATATCACAGCTAGAAAGCTCTTGAAACAAGTCTGTGCCATTGGAACAGACTGCTCACTCTTGGGTACTGAACCTGAAAGTGGGGATACAGGCTTAAAGTTTTAACAACCCTTTTGCTACCACATTGATCCTTAGAATGAAGCCAATATGCAGGTGGGCAGAGTCACGGGGAGCCCCCAGTGGACTTCCTGAAGCCAGTGTTAGACTCTTCCATTAAGTGGACCCACAGTGCTCCTTTCTGCATAAGCCAGTTGAAATGGGCTTTCTTCCCTGGGAAATGAAAGTCAAGGTACTTCACACAACACATTTTTGACAGGGACACAAAACCCTACCTGGACTGAAACCAGGGGTGGTCACCTCTCCTCAGACTGCAAAACCCCAGACACGGGACAAGTCAGTCAACAGCACTTCCACATTCCCCAACTTAGCAACTTGTGGGTGAACCCCGGCCACAATCTAATCAGCACTGCCATGAGGACCTTTCAGGGTCTCAAACATCACCAGGAAGCAGAAATAAGAAGAAAGGATACCGCTACCCATACTTGTTTCAATGCAAGAAATTTTAAGTAGAGTGATACAGTCCTTCTTTAGGGCCAATTTTTACATACAGGCTGCACAGAAATTCGAACCTACAATTTGTCTTGGCATGGAAGGGAACTACCCAATTAACAACAACATAAAAAACTTTAAAAAAAAAAAAGCAAAAATCTCACTTAGAAGAAAAGTTATTTCATAGCTCCCCCAAAGACATTATAAATAGGAAGTCACCATATAAATTCAGTTCTCCAAACTCAGGGAAGCCTTCAAAGGTTACACAATCAGCCTCCTGGCAACATTAAAACACAAAGGGCAGTTAATGTTCAGAATGGTAGTCACCAATTAGTCCAAAACACACACTTATTTAGCAAGCACATACCTCTGCTTAAGCTTTAAGTTGCCCTGTTAGCATTTGGCTAAGCCTGAAGTGACACAGGTTTGGGGTCACTGACTTTACTGCAAAGTTAATGTCACCTTTATGAAGCCTCCATGGGTATAAACTCTGTAAGCCATTCTGGGCAGTGCTGGGTACAACCAAAAGGCATAAACATGCTATTTTTTCTGCGTATGTTTTCATTTGAAGAAAAAAAAAGGCATGAGAAATATTAAGACTTAACCAAGGCTGACCTACTCTGGAGTAAAAAAGGATGGATTTGTAGTCGGCCATTTTAACTTCTTTAAAAACCATGGAATAAAACATTGGCATGTCCTATGGCTTCAGGTTAATACTACCAAGCAGAATGACTAAATGAGAATACCTGGTATCATGCCCAGTTACAAAGCCTGAGCGATCTTCCCATTAAGTGACACTACTGTTACAAAATACAAAATCCCGAGAAATTACAGTACAACAAAAACTTCAAATGGAAATAATCATATAGTTTTTATTTATATGATGCACGCTCTTTTACATCTAAGAATTGCAATGGATATGGTGAGTGTCTGAGGGTCCCATGAGGCAGGCTAATGTTACCTATGGCTCGGAATACTAATCAATCGCCACTACAGTGTGTTTGCAAAGGACTTCCAGGGTATGTAATATCAGCTCCTGCTATGGCCCTGGCTGTTAGTAGATCAAATGTACTAAATAATCTAGACATAAGACTTCTGAGAAAGAGGATGGAAGAGATGATTAGGGGCAAACAAGACAAATCCCTAGGCTTTGCCTCCCAAAGACATCTTTCAGTAGATTACTTGGGATCCCAAGCATGTGATTTCAGAAACAGAAGTAGCTTGCAAACAGTCCCATGTTCCACCTGGATCTTGTTAAGACCTGACAGTGAGGGGGGTTTCTATCACTTCTCATCTTTATCAGATAGTCAGACAGCAAATGGATTCTACAAATAAGCTTAATGATTTTGGAGGGCTCTTCGCTCAAATGACTATGCTGGGGGCCATGCAATAGCAGTGGAGGCTCCTCAGAGAGGGAATTCCCCTGAGATCCTCTGGCCTCCTCTGGACCACATGGGGGTTTGGAAGGAAAAACCAAACAAACAAACAAACAAACAAACAAACCCTTCTCAGCCAGGCACAGTGGCTCATGTCTGTAATCCTAGCACTTTGGAAGACTGAGGTGGGAGGATAATTTGAGCCCAAGACCCCATCTCTACAAAAAACAGTTCAAAATAAGCCAGGTATGGTGGTATGCACCTATAGTACCAACTACTCAGGAGGCTGAGGCAGGAGGATCACTTGAGCCCAGAGGCACGAAGTTGAGGCTGCAATGAGCCATGATTACCTCTACTACACTCCAGCCTGGGCAACAGAGCAAGGCTGTCTCAAAAAAGCCCAGGAAGAACCTGAGCCCTTCAAAACAACCCCTTTTATTGGCGGCTCAGAGCAGCCTTCAGACCCAATCCTCAGATCAGTGTGGTGGTTCCATCACCACAAAGGTCTGCTGAAGCTTCCCTGCATGGGATACGCCAGGTGTTCACCCACACATAGGTATCTTTTTGTGTAGAAGCTACTTCTTATAGAATCTAAAAGACAAACGTATATCCTTGAAAATGGGCTAGCATGAGGGGCGCTCCCTTCTTTTAACTTCCTACAACCAACCTCTTCCCTTGAGAGTCATCCCAGTGACTGCTCCCAAAGGGGTGGCCCCCTTCCCAGTGATCCCTCCCTACTGGGATGACTCCCAAAACAGGTGTCCCAAGCTCTCCCTCTCTGCAACCAGGTCAGTGTTTCCAAAAACCTTCTAGACCAGCTCACTCCCCTTGCTCATGCCACAAGCACCTAAACTCAGCATCTCAACAGCACAAACATTCTCCCCTGTCAAATTCCTACCCTTTGTTTTTTTCTATCCTAGTTAATGGAAACAGTGGTCGTTTTCTCCAGTCGATCTCCAGTCATCTGTAAGCTCAATGCTTTTCCTCTACCTGCCCCAACTTCATCCTTCACCAAGTCTTGCTGAATCTATCTCCAAAACGCCTCCGATCCCCTTCCCCATGCTCACTCCATAGCAATGGCATCTGCCTCCACCCACAGCTCTGCCAGCTTCCCTCCTTCCCCAGACAACTGCCAGAGACCCTTCAGGAAACACAGATGTGCTCGTGACACTGCCCTGCTTCACCATCACTGCCTGTAAAGTCAGGTCCAGTCTCCTCGGGCAGGCAGACAAGGCCACAACCGGTTTCTGCCAGCGTTCTCACCTTCATTCTTAGGGACATCTGCCTGAATTGACTTATCCTTATACTCAGCCTTTATTCACCTACCCCAACAATCTCTGGTACTTGGCAAACTCCTCTGCATCCTGTGAGGCCCTGCTCCTAGGCGAGTCTTCCCCTGCCCCCTCCACACCAATCTACCCTTTCTCCTGCCTCCTGTGGCACTTTGCACAAGGCCCTAATAGGATATGCACCACACTCTCATTTGGTTGGTTTCCATGTCAGCCTCCCCACAGGGAGATTCCCCCGGAAGTGTGGCTGTGTCTATTCATCTTCAGATCCCCAAAGCTGAGTTCAGTAGTTGGAGAGGCAGAAATCAGCAAATATTTGCTGAATACGAATGCTGCACACCCAACACCCAGAGCTTGGGGGTGAAGACTGTCTCTGTGAAAGGAATCCAACTGGTCTCAAGCTACACACTTGACCAAGTAAAGTCAGGCTCTCCCAATGCAAGCAACTCCAGTCAACAAGCAGAACCAACCACCACCACTGCAGGCAAACATGCTGTCAACTACACACTTGACCAAGTAAAGGCAGGCTCTCCCAATGCAAGCAACTCCAGTCAACAAGCAGAACCAACCACCACCACTGCAGGCAAACATGCTGTCAACTGTCACTGCTAACCACATTTTCCAATGGTTTGCTTCCTGGCCTAGACCAACCGGCCCATGGCTATTTACAAGCCTCCAACCTGCATGCCTCTAACCAGAGAAGAGCTAACACAGCTTTTAATTATTACCCTGGAGTTCAGTAGTGTGAACGGGGCAGCACCAAGCCCAAAGGGTGCACTGTCCTCTCACGTGTCTACACGACATTCAGGGAAATGGGATATGCTTTGTGCCAACACCCACTCCTCCCTATAAGAGGTACTAAATCCAGCCACAGAGCTGAAGAGCACTATATGCAGTTTCAATACACAGATCTGCAAGAGCAGTATCAGTGATGATTAATCTCTCGTCATAACCCATCTTTTGAAAAGTTCACTGAGAGACAGAAACAAGGAGCAGAATAAAACAAAGTCAAATGAGGGAAAAATGGAACCCTTTAAAAAATGCTATTCATTCTTAGGGGTTAATAATTACATGGATAGATGATTTACGCAGAGGAGAAAAATGCCGCCAAGCAGTGAGCCCCTAGTAAGTATTCAGGATTTGACCAAAACGTTCCTTCAGTTGCTATTAACTATAACACTGAAGAAAGGATTCACACATCCCATGACATCTATTTTTATAGCACAGGGCCCAGAGTTAACCATATCACTTTTAATGACTTGAGATTCCAGAAGAATTATCACTATGGTAACATTTCAAAATGGCCATCAAAGTTACCAGGCACCAGGCCACAACAGTTTGGATCTCATAGGGCCTTTTAGAACAGACCAAGTTATTTTCAAAATTCATCTAATTGATTCCACATTCCTAACAAAGCCTTGCTAGAAGTTAGCTAATGGGGTTATTTACAAGTATGAGTTAACAGAAAGAGCACTCAAATGTTATCTGTTATCACTCCAAATCAAGCTTTTCTAATCATAAGCCACCAGAAAATAATTCATTGGTGACTACACTGATGTGATAATATTCTTTAATATTTTTGTAAGAGTTCAAGAAAAAACATGAAAAAAAAATCGGAAAGTATCAAGTTTGCCATTATTTTTGTTACTTTAATAACTGACTTGATATTATTTTACAAATAAAAAGTTGATAAAAATTACCCAAGATACAGATCTCAAATATTTAAAAATGCTTACAGATGAACAATCAAATACATCATGCCATTGGGAACATATACTCAAATTCTTAAATTCTTCCCAGTCTTCAGGGGGTAGCCATGAAGGAGGGAAACAAGTGACTCCTTTCCATCCTCATTTTCATAGGAAAACAGGAGGCTGACCTCCAAGGCCAACTCTATATGCACTAAGTACAGGACACTCAACTGAGAGCCAACAGACTCAAAATCAGAGGTGAAAAGGACCTTAATAATGTGCTTTTTAAGCTGCTAGCTGCTACCCATTGGTAGTTCTCAAAATCAGTTTACAGCATCTCTTACCAGCATTAGAATAGAAGAAAATATTGTGATACTACACGAGTAGAAACGGTGAGTGCTGTGTCAGACAAAAAGTGATTTGGAAACACTTATGTTAGTTATATACTTATTCTGTCCTGCGATCATGGTGTATATCTATGTTTTACTGTGGGTCTAGTTAAAAAAAACAAACAAACAAACAAAAAAACTGAAAATCACAGATGTAGTATAACACCTTTCTTTCCAAGAGACACGGGTGAGGTGACCTGCCCAAAGTAATTAAGCAGTGGTACACTCAGACATTAGAATTCAGGTCCGCCTCATTTTTAAACATTCTTTCCTTTCATCAACAGAAAACTCAACACAGACATCCAGTGGGATGAATTTAGAAATAGAACCATATTTGAGAAATTAAGGGAGCCACTGACACAAATTCTGCTTTTAACTGTGCCTTTATACCAAATGCCCTTTAAATAGGCCCTTGTGATCCCATAACTTTTTAATTACAATATCATGGACCTGCAGACAGGGTGTTACAAGTGAGAACTTGCTTTCCAAGGGTTATGCAGGGCGAACTTTATCCAGGCCTGCCAGAAGCACATGGCATTTTCAAGGCCATTTACTAAGGAAAGACACACTCACACACGTCGTCCCAAGGGCATTCTACACCAGACCCCAGCCAGGACCTACTGTTAGGGCTCTTCAAGAGGATGAAGGTGAATCCTATGCCTCTACTCCTGTGAGGGCCCAACTCTCACTGGGAAGGGCAGGGAGGCCCCAAGATACTGTCTCCAGGGAATGGGACAGTTCACCAAGACCACACACACAGCCTGCTCTCACTGAAGGATAATCAGATGTGGAAAGGTCCACTTAAAGAAAAAAAAAAGCACATTAGGGTTTTTCTTAATGCACAGTACAATGAAGAAAATAGAAAACAGACCAGAACTCTATTGTCCAGATAACACCTACTGCTCTTTGAAAAGAATAAAAGAAATAAAAGCACATGGTTAAAAAACTCCAAACAGTGCAAAAATAATACAAGATTACCTGTGGAGGTCACCCAGCACTTGCACTTCCTTTCCATGAAAAATAAGTGCTTATTACTTTCTGGGATTCCTTCTCGAAAACTTCTTAATGATTGAACCAGCATTCACCAGCATACATGCTCTTTTTAAATTAAGCCCTGAAGAATAACAGTACATATAATGCTCGACACCTTTTTCCACTTAATTTATCTCAGAACAAAGATCTAACCTTTCAAAGAACAGCTGTTGCAGTAAGAATTCCACTCTTTGGAAATGTATAAATCAGACACAAATTCAAAATGCAGTATTTTTTGTGTCTGCCTTGTAATCCTTCAACAATGAGTCCTATGGGAATTTAAAAATTATGATAGTATCAGCTAATATTTCATTGAGGCATTGTGCCATGTCTGGCCCTGGGCTAACCCCTTTTCTTTACCTCTCACAACGACCTTAGAAGGAAGCTGAGTGTCCAGAGTCATGCAGCTGAGAGGCCTTAGGAAGGTAAATTCTCTTGACCAACATAGCAGAGCCAAGAGGTAGCATGGCCAAGAATTTAAGCCAGATCTGTTTGATCTACTACCACCTACTACAAAGAGCTTTCTTGTCACAGGATAAAGGTGCTGGCTTCTCCACCAGAGGAAAGGAAGCCACTTAAAAAACTTAGAGAGAGAATGATCACCAATGGACACCAGCTGGCCTTGGGAGAGAGTGCAGAATGTGCTCCCAGAGGTAGGATGAAGAAGTGATGGGGGCCTGACCCTCCCAGGCGGCCCTGGGCATCAGCATAGGCACCTCGCTGGGTTTACAATGGCTTAGAACATGCTCACCTGCTTGAGCTCAGCCTCCTGAAGGTCTGCTGCTAATAGCCGCTCTTCAAGCACATGTCATGAGACCCATTCAAATGCAACTGAGTGGGACCCTGAAACTAGGGCTGGCAATGACGGTAGCACTAAGTCAGGCCCTCTCGCTAGGAGGTGATGTGAAGAGGGCCACCTCTCATCCCTGCTCTGCTGTCCCCTTAACCGGGGTCTTGAACAGTGGAGGAGGAGCTCAGGCCTCTCCAGTCAAAGACAGTCCAGGCTGAGTCTGGACAACCTGACCATCCTCATCCCCACCACCCAACCCAGCCAGGCTTTCACAGACAGGCGCGGGGATCTGTGATGGCCAGCAGCAACAACAGGCGTGATTTCTCCTAGGACACATCACTTTTCACTGAGAAGCCCATCTTGAATAGCTGGGGGTGTGTTCACAGACCCAGGAAAGCTCAGAACAAAAATACTTAGTTAAAAAGCAAGTTAAAAAATGCATCTTCAGGGCAACCCGCTCGGGTCCCCTTGCATGCTGTGGAAGCTTTGTTCTTTCACTCTTCACAATAAATCTTGCTGCTGCTCACTAAAAAAAAAGAAAAAAAAATGCATCTTCAGTGAGTACAGAGGCTACCTCATGTTCCTTTTACTTTGAGTCGGCAGGCTGGATCTGCAACAGGGACTGGAGAACTTTCCAGCCCCAGCAGCCCTGGCCTGGCCCACATTCCTTCAGGGTGACAGAGCACCAGGGCCAGCCGGTGGTTTCCCCAGTCCTTCTGCCGCCGCGGCACAGTGACTAAGCCCACAGGAATCCCAGCGGGTGCTGGACCCACCCGGAGGACAAGCAGGCTGGGAGGAAAGCCTGTGGCTGCCCCGACCAGCCCAGCGGAAGAAAACCTGCTCTCTGCCCTCCAGCTCCTGGGTATACTGCAGGAGAAGTTCAGGAGGCTGTCGAAGGCAGGAGCAGCCCCACCTGAGCTCAGGTGACAGCCCATCTCACTTGCAAGGCCTTGCAGAGACACCCAGGCCTTACTTTGCTGAGGAATCAGAGAGCAGTTTCAAGGTTCACCTTTATCTCCTCAAGAAAGACTCCCAGTAGAAGTCGGTTGTTTGCCCAAAGGAGGCAGAATTAAACTACGAGCAGGCAACCACAAGTTTGCTTTGACAAATTAAACAAGAAAAAAAAAAAGGTAAAGCTACATTGGCCCAATCACTTTCCAAGAGCCTAATTCACGGTAAAATCAGAGTCCACGATCTGATTTTGATAAATCACCTCCCGACTCTTCATATATTTTACTCTCTGTATGACTATTATTTTTATTTTGCAAAAGAATTAAAAGTTAACTGGAAACCACATACCTTTCTTCCTTTATGACAATCTGTCATTCATCACAGCTAAAACATCCAACTATTAGAAGATATTTTTACAAGATTAAAGAGTGGTTTTAAAAAGAAAGAAATCTCCCTAGTTAAAAATGAATCAAACAAAGGTACCTAATCACTGAATCAGCATCAAAGTTTTGCTCCACACATGAAAACAATTCATCAGGCCAGGTGCGGTGGCTCACATCTGTAATCCCGGCACTTTGGGAGGCCAAGGTAGGTCGATCACCTAAGGTCAGAAGTTCGAGACCTGCCTGGCCAACATGGTGAAACCCCGTCTCTACTAAAAATACAAAAAAATTACCTGGGCATGATAGCAGGTGCCTATAATCCCAGCTACTCGGGAGGCTGAGGCAGGAGAATCGCCTGAACCCAGGAGGTTGCAACAAGCCAAGATTGGGCCATTGCACTGCAGCCTGGGTGACAAGAACAAGACTCTGTCTCCAAAATAAATAAATAAATAAATAAATAAATAAATAAATAAATAAAATCATCAATGTAAAAATGAATTCTGTCTAAGGAGGGGAATTTAAAAAGTCAGAGAAAAGCAAGGTAATAAAATTCAGAAACAAGTTGTTTTATAATTAAGCATCTGTAATTTAACTATGCTGTGTCACTCTCATTTTAATCTTTCCTTTATCATAAGAGTCACAGACGTTCTCCACTCCTATAAAGGTGGTAGGGAGGGAGGGCGCCATGCTAACAGAACCCACATCATGTTTACTAAGCAGTAGGTAGATGGGAGCAAAAACTCCAAAGATCTAAAAAGTCTCTCGACTAGAGCAAGACATCTTCAAGAACTCATCTAACATGGTGCCTAGCCTTCTTCAGAGCAAGACAAGCCACTAAGTCATCCCTGGGTATGTGTTCATCAGGAGCCCACTAGGAAGTATTAGGTGGGCTACGACGGGAGAGTAATGGGCAGCATAATCACAGGAAAGCAGGTCTGAATTTGGGCTGACTGCTTAGCTGCATGGCACCTTGCACAAGTTATAACCAGGTCTCTTGCCTCCATTTCCTCTTCCACAAAAAATGGAACAGTAGTATCCATATCCACCCTACAGATTGTGACAACGATTAAAGAATACTGGCGAAGTGCCTGGCACCTAGTCATTGTTCAGTGAATGCCAGTCATGATCATGAACTTAGTCCTTGCTAAGACGGTGATATGATTTGGCTGTGTCCCCACCCAAATCTCAACTTGAACTGTATCTCCCAGAATTCTCATGTCTTATGGGAAGGACCTAGGTGAGGTAACTGAATCACGGGGGCTGGTCTTTCCCGAGTTATTCTCATGATAGTGAATAAGTCTCACGAGATCTGATGGGTTTATCAGGGGTTTCTGCTTTTGCTTCTGCCATGATTCTGAGGCCTCCCCAGCCATGTGGAACTCTAAGTCCAATTAAAACCTCTTTTTCTTCACAGTCTTGGGTATGTCTTTATCAGCAGCATGAAAATGGACTAATACAGAAGGTAATCACCACAGGAATCCAGATGGGGAGTGGGGTCAGTTCACTGGTACAAAGATCTCGATCAAAATACCTCATTTCCCACCTGATCCCTATACACCCCACGGTCCACATCTAGGAGTCCCAAAGAAGACTGGCATGCATGGGTTGGGTCAACAGGCTGCCTGGAGGTTTACCTCATTCCAGGAGTTAGAGAAGCACTATGGGAGGAACTGGGGTTCAAATTTGCAAAACCCGAAAACATAGGAGGGATCTTCGAAAAGTTTCTGAAGGGTTCTAACCACAGATAAGAAAGAAAAGAAAAGAAAAAAGAAAGAAAAGCCCTTTCATCAACATTGGATGAAATGCTAGGATTTAGACATGGTTTTTTTTTCTCCCCCTGCCCCCACCCCAATTCAGAAAACACTAAATCATGTAAAAATCTTGGAAAAGGAGATACAGATTCTGACCTAATAAGATGCCATAGCTCTGATTCCACCACCAAAATACCTTTAGGCTGGCACCATTTGCAATGTATTAGTGCAGCAAACTGCATTAATCCCCTCATTAGATCCAGGGCCCCTGAGAGTTGAAAGAGGAGTGGGGCAGTAAATGGCCAGGGAATAGGAGACAGTGGGCTGGAGGGTGTCCCAGGTTCTAACCCCAGCTTGGCCTTCAGAGCCCTGGTGTGGTCTGGGCTAACCTCTCTAATCCTTTTCCAAGTCTTAGTTTCCTTCCAACTCACTGTGATTCTTCCAGAGAATTACATAGGGCAGGTGAAGTTATTTCCTAGAAAATGCTCTTGGAGTACAGAGGTTCTCACTGAACTTCTCTATTCCAGGGCCGATGCCTTTATTTTAATGGCAGCACATCACTGAATAACCAAATCCACGGACACTGCACAGGTCTAAAGGATCCGGCTGTGAGGGATAAGGAGGCATCTGGGACTCCCTCTGTAATCTTTCTGTGTACACAAGGTACGTTCAGTAACTGCAAGGAAAATCCTCTTGCTTTTTACACCAGAGCATGTTCTATAAGGGCAAAGTGCTCCAGTCATCACCTCCTGTTTTCTCTAGCCAGACCTGCTCTGAGCTGGAGACCCATTGCAGTCAAGCAAACTTTTAGATACAAGAAAAAATGACAACGTGTCTATTACAGAGGTCTCAGCTTAATCAGAAAATGGCACTGGGGGCCACAGAAAGGCTGATGGTGATGGCTCCTACCCCAGTGAAAATAGGCAGATCCATGAGAGCTCTCACTGGGGCTACTGGAGAACTGGCTGCTTTCTCCCACTTTAGTAACCCCTGCTTCGTAACTGTCAGTGCCAGAAAGCCACAGTGAGCCCCTAGTGGCCCCTATATTACCCACCCAGAGAGACAACCTCTCCCCTCCATGAAACTCGTTTCTGGGACTCACACCTGAACTTTCTTTAACACAAGTCAAAAAGTTGAGCCTTCTTAAAAATGCATCTTGCAAGCTCACAGGTTCTTGGTTCATAAGTGATACTAATGGAATAATCTGGCTGGGAAGGGTGGCACACAACAGAAAATGTTAATGATTATCTGCAGTAGTTAGATTTAGTCTGTGAGTTCAAAAGTCTTCTCATTTACAATAACCTTAAAGGATAACAAAATAAAGTCCCACAAGAAATGTAAATTTGTTTCTTTCCATTTTCTCAAAAATATTAATTGCTGATACAATTAAGTGGATTGGCCTAAACTGCTCCAAAGATTTTCCTATCTGCTAATTAAATTTGCCCTCACTACCATAATACAAATTCTGGGAAACCTTCCGGCTTCTAGGCATACTATGTAGAATGAGAGAATCAAATCCATTCAGTCCTAATCTACTGCCCCACTTAATAAACAAAAAAGGTTAAGAACATGCATTTTTTTAAAAATCTAAATGGCTTCATAATATAGATATAGCAAGTCTTCCCATGATGCTAATGAAGGCTTCTGACAAGAGTTTAATGAGCTGGTATCCAGTATCTTCCAGGCCTGGGGATGTTAGCTTCTCCTCCCTTGGTACAGAGGTTGCTCAGAGAGCAATCAGTATCATGATCCATACTAAATGGAACTGCCCTACTCTTTATTTTTATAGTCTGTAGTCCAAGTCACTCTATTAACAGGCAGAAAAATCCCAGCTAGCTTCAAAACTCCTTCATCTTTCCATTAACTTCAAATGACAACCTTTTCCCACTACTTTATCTTTGCGTTAAGTACCAGGAGCTGAAAGATGCAATCAATTTAATATTTCCCTCTGCCCATTTACATTACTTATTTGTTTCGGCAGATCTTCTTTGCCACAAATCCTTCATTTGCCCATTCATGTCTGCATACTTAACATAAATTTAATATTTCTCCAGGCCAAAGATCATACGCGGAGTTTTTCTTTGACTGGAGGTCGGAAGAGACAAGGAGAGAAGGAGAACGTCTGGAATTCCTTTGTTCTTGGAGACAACTCCAGAGAACAATTCTCAATAAGAAAAGTTATAAAAAGTTTCAATCAGCACCCTCACATTTCTGATTTAAAAGTTGGGGTTGGTGGGGGCTCGGAATAAGAGAGGGAACTAAACATGTACGAAGCCCATTCTAGTGTGAGATGTTGTCAGATACTTTGCTGACCTTTTATCATAAAACTCTCTCGGTGGCCCCGGGTTACAGCAAGGAACCTAAAACCTAGACTTGGACCCCAAGTCCTCGCTTCACAAAAATCATGACATGAGTGATGAACCAGTTTCTGTTCAGCCACACAGAAACTCATTCAAGTGCTTCAAGAGGAAGAATCCCACCTTCAACTCCACACCTCCTCCAGCACCAAGTGGAGATGCTCCGATTCCACTTAGAATCCTCCTGCCCACACAGGCAGGAAGCTCGGGGCACTCAGTGCCTGCTCTCTCGCCCACTGCATGCCCACAGACCTCTGCAAAGGCAGCTCCTTTGTTTCCCCAATCCTGAACATCTGGTAAGTGCTAAGGCCTCACAGGGGGCTTTTTAAACAGGCAAAAAGTAGAAACTACCAGCTTCCTACCACTCCTACCTCATCCATCAGAAAACAGAGCCACCAACCTTCCAGGATCGAGTTCATCAAGCCTTTTCCTCCCCATGGAACTAAGGCTGTACACAGTAGTCAGAGATAAATAATGTCTAAGCCAAACCGGCTTGAGGGCACATATGGGGGTGGGGGACAGAGGGACACTGGCCTAGGACCTAAACCACCCATTCAGACCTCATCTTTACAAAATAATATACTTCACATTCCAAATGCCTGGCAAAGTTTTGCAGTACAACTCATTCAACGAGTCAAGGGCCATGTATACAGTGCTCGGCAAACAGTACTGAGCACGTGTGGACATTCCTCATGAAAGGCCTCGATTTCACCAGACCCAAATATTCTTTCCATGCAAAGTTCCAAAAGTGGAACTCACCCTCCTCTGAGCTCCTAGCACTTGTTGCCTCTATTTCTCTTCTGGCAAAAGTCATAGAGTGTCTCGTCACACAGCATAAGCTGTCTCTCTCTTTTTTTAGTGTCAAGTGTTTTTATCTTATCTCACAACAGAATCCTAGTTTGTATCATCTCATACCGCCTATCATGAGACTTGCACAAAATGGCAGTACGTTAATTGTGTAGCTGAGGGACCCGATGGAAACTGGCCAAGGAAACCTGCAAAGACACATCCAAACCTAACCTAGGTGTGACTTATAACTCAAACCTCTTCACCAGTCTCCCTCTCTATGGAAGTGATACGTATACAAAGTGTTAACCTTCACTTCCTTAATGATGTTGGACTGACATGAATAAGAATGGTAGGGAGGAGCACAGGACCCCAAATAATTTACAAGTCAGCAAATTGAAGAACTCACCCAGACCATACATGTGCACACATTCTCTAGAGCACACACTTACTCTCAAACTCTACTGTTATTTAGTTGGTTTATTCATTCCAGCTACAACCAGGGACCAATTTGGTAATCCAAAAATGTTCTATAAATCTCTTTATAAAATTCCTGCGCCTCTCAGGGCCAGCACTAGAGCAAGGCAAGATTGGTGTCCAGGGCACAAAATGTAAACAAGTGCTCCCTCTCATGGTGCACTACCCTGAGAGAAGACCTCTTTTGTCTCTGGTCCAAGATGCCACCACTGCTGCCACTGGCATTGCCACCACCGCCTCCTCCTCCTCCTCCTTCCGCTCCTCCCCCAAGAGAACTATGAGGACCAAACCACTCAGACACTAAGTGGGGTTAAGCCCACATGGGAGATGGATTTTTAGAGTATCTTCGCCATGGGACTCCCATTAGCTGCGAGATTGGAGAATCAAACATTATAAACAAAGCATGAGTCCTAACCCACAAGTGGTTTCTCATCTGTTTGGGGAGAGAGATAAATGAGGAGTAAACAAGGTCCTCTGAACCTACTGATAAAAAGTACAGAGAAACCATCATCACTGACCAAATAACCCGGCAATGGATGAGCACAAAAGCAACTTGGAAGCGAGAGTCCTCAGTAAGGGAGAATTGGGAGGCTTCATGGAAGATCAAGTGGGTGACGGTTAAGGAGAAACCATGAAGAGCGTGGCCTCAGCAGGTAACGCCTGCTCCAGCTGGAGCTCACCATGCATGCACACCAAACCCAGATGCTGAAAACCGAAAAACACAGCAGAATGCACCCAACTCCCAAATCACTGAGAAAGTATTTTAATTTTGCTCTGATCATTCCAATAGCGCTTCAGAGTCCCCAGCATTTCAGCGGCATCATAGAAGAAGACATCAATCACTGGCCATGGCAGAAGGAAACTCTTGCTTGGCTATCGGGCTGCTCAGATTCTGGATGAGGGAAAGTTTACTTTAGTTTAAAAGAATGACTTAAATGAATTTAAATTCATTCCACATAATTGAGTTACATCAGTGTTTCTCATATGCACTTATGAATAATTCACTTTGGTAACAGCAAAAGCCAGACCAGAGAAAGTCACTTCAAAGATATAAGACTTAACATCAATCCTACCTGAATTTCCTGCCCTCAACTCCTTCCCTAACCACCTTCCTTCTTTCTGCCCTACCACTGAGGTGCTTCGCCAGTCTCCTGTCCTACATCTGTTACCCCTCAGTAAGCTTTCTGGAACTTTCGAATTGCAGCCACCTTTTGATGTCCACAGCCTCCTCTTCTACATCTAGTCTTGTAGGTAGTCCCTAAGGGTAGGACCCATCCTAAAAAGTTCAACTGCTTCATACAATTCCAAGTCTAGAACATGTCTTCAGTCTCTAGTAGTGTTTACTGAAAGCCAGGGCCAACATATCTATCCGAGGTCCCCAACAACCTTGTCTTCAACACTGAATCTCAGAGCTGGAAGGAAATTCAGTAGAAAAGGCCAGATCGTGCTTTCTGCAATAAACAATGGTGCTTAAGTGTACACAATTTTCATGCAAATTCCCCCAGATCATGACGCTGGGCTGCTCCCTATACTTCTTGCCATTTGATTATCCAGGCCACCTGCCTCTCCAGCCTAGCTTCATAATGGTAAGGCACTGATGAGTCTGCATTTATTTAGATACACTGGAGGGATTTTGCGACTGGAGTTACAGGAGGCTGAAGAGCTGGCATCTGAAAGTCCATGCTTCACGCTTTTCAAATGCACTATGTATAACCAAGCTCGTTTCCAAAAACAGAATCTGAACTAGTTCATAATAAACCATTCACCTTTTATTTTTTGCTGAAGCGGTCAGAGCATCATCCCAGTCACCATTTATCTCTAATAACCACTTACTCCCTTCTTACACCTTTTCATCAGCTCTTTATTCTACACTCTGAGTATTTCCAAGAATTAGGATAACACTACTGCCCAACAAGATAGAGCTGGGGTTACCCAAATAAGCAACAGAAACTTTCCAGTGGGACTCCAGTGGGAGTCAAGTCAAGGTTCTCAAGTCCCCTCACCCTAAAGCATTGAATGTGAAGTTCAAGGAGCCTGTGTCTGAGGCCTAAGCACTTGCCCTGCATCACAACGGGCAGAAGACATAGGAGGCACGACAGCCGTCATCACTGCACAGCCACCAATATACCTCGAAGCCAACTAATCCTGCAAAACAAATTCCTCTCAAAATGGCAGTCTGTTAGGTCAAGTTTGGCTGTTTTATTAATTGCCTATCAATAGAAACGGCTTTGCTAGGCACACCTAGAAGTTCATCCCTCCTAATCACCCATCTCTGGCATCCAATGACTTTTCCAAAGAGCTTTTTTTTTTTCCTCTCAGCAAACAAGAAATATTTAGTGAGCTAAAGAAGTATTCTTCTGAGAAAATTATACATTCTCAGAATTCCATTCATAAGCAACTACTGGTCACAAAAGAATGGCCAGGGATGAGGCGGGGGTTGGAAGAGGAGGGGCAGGAGATCCAATGGATGGTGCCGCCTGGACAGTCCCTGAAGTGATAAAGAGTTAGAACCAGATACACACTTCTGCATTCAGCTGCTGTCTTTCCTTGTGAGTGGAAAAACACACTCAGTACCTTCTCTGCAACCTTGCTTAAAACCTGTTCTAAAGCTTCTTTGACACAGTTATTCAAAAGCTTCTAAAAGTAGTATTGACGTATTACAAAATAATCCAATCATTTCAAGTTCACTGAGGAAGAGAACAAAAATATATCCCTACATTCTATCTGAAGAATAGTCTAAGCATCTAATAATATCATCCACTTAGCAAAGCAGAAGGGGCCATTCAGAGGTCAAGAAATAGGAACGGAAACATTGTACTAGGTTACCACCCCAGGAACAAAGCTGGTCTTTTCTAGGACCTAAGGATATGACTAGTTTCCATTTGTCTCTGTATTACAACTAATACCTCTGGGAGGTGGGGGGGATCCTAATCCAAACACTAAGGCTGCCCAGGAAGTATTTCTAATAATATCAACCTTCGTCTTTCTTTTTTTGTACTGTAGGCTCTTTGCCTCCTGATCTTCTTTTATTTTGTTCCCCCTTTTTACTACTAAGCCCAACTCCTGGTCTTAGCAGCTGCTAAAACCCATCCAAGCACTTTGCATCTATCCGGAAATCCAGAATGGCAGCCTGGGTTCACAGATCTGCTGCCAAGGGCAGATGTATGCGCACTGCAGCTGGGCCCTCCTCCCCAGGGGCCCCATGGGCATAAGCAGCTCAGGGTGGGCCAGCCAGCCTCAGTCACACTGGCTGCCCTCAGCCCCACCTTCTGCATGAAGGGTGGCTAAGCTCCACGGGACACCCTGCATAAACCCCAGGAAGAGCAACCTCACTAACTTCATCCAGGTCCCTTCATTAGGACTTGCAAAAACAAATTAGATGGAGCTCCACACTGGGGCAGTGGGTACAGCTTCTCTAAACAAGGCCATGGGTATCAAGCAACTGACAGTCCCTAAATACGCTGCCTCTGTTCCCATCCCACATGGATTCTGTGAAAAATGGCAGGAAGAAAGAAGAGAGGACTGGGTGCTTGTTTGTGACCAAGGCAAAGAAACAAAAAGCGACTTCTGTTCAATAATGAGATGAAACAGAAGCCTGGCTTCGGGCAGAGGCCTGGCATTCCTGCACAACATTTTCCCACCCACCTGATCCCCTTGAACGGAAGGAAGATCTAAGGGAGGACAGAGAGCCAGTGTTTGTTTCCTGCAATGGGAGTGAGAGGAGGAAAATGAAACTAAACAAAACAGGAGAAGAGGCTGGGTGGGAGAATAAAGTGGTATGCACATACACAAACACACACGCACACGTGCACGTGCGCACACATATACTGCTAGCGCTACCAAAGAAGAGAATAAACAGGCACATGCTTCATCCTGGAGCAGATGGTTGGCTACCTATGTGAGACCTAAAGTTGTCATAAAAATACCCATCTTTGTTATCTTTACCAATAACTGTGCCCACTCTAACCACTTTAATGTTCTCCATGGACACAGAGAGAGGCATTTCAAAGAGATAGTATTTAATGTCAGTATCATACAAGAATCTGTGGATATTTCTGAAATGCTCCCAAATACCAAACTTGCAAACAGAATAAATTCAGTTTGAGAATCAAATGAATAGATTACATATAACTAGTGGGACTCCACTGGCACCCCGATATAGACATATGTACCTCACTGAATGTTCTTTAAAGATACAGTTTATCTGGACAGACACAAGAATTTGAACAATACAAATCAAATTAGCAAGAACCACACCTACAGTATGGCCTGCTATTTATGATAACTGAAATTCTACAATTTAGAAAAGCAATACAGAAGGACCACTTAAGATATGGTAGTGAACATACATACTCAATCCAGCTTAAGACTCAGAATTTTAGATGGTCTCAGAATGCAACTCTTAGATAGTTCAATTATAAAAAAAAAAAAATAGCAGCAGCTGCCACCATTTACCAAAAACCTACTATGTGCGTGGAAACCCGTTAGATGCTTTCCAAATACTGTCCTATTCCTGTCTCACTGAAGGAAGGTGAGGCCTGGCAGCTTTGTCCTAGCACCAGATACCTGAGGCAAACAGATGGCACTATCTCAATGCATCGACGGTTCTTAAACCTTTGCATCTGATACCACTTGTCCACTCAGGAACGTGGTTTAAAAGAAATACATCCCATTCTGTACAAAATTATGTATTCTTGCAGATCTCACTGTTAATATGCCATGGGGAAAACAAACAGGGGAAAGCTGTACATCCACGTGTGGGGCCACCTAAACATCCTGAAGACCAGTAGCACTGAGGGTGAGGGCGGGCACAGGATGGTAGCTTCTACCCCCACGGACTCCACAATATTGTGAGAAACAGATGCTCAGGGATATCAAGGGTGAGGGCCTGGCCAGCCCCATGATACCCTGAAAACCTAAGAACAGCCGCCAAGCTGACCCTGCAGAAGAAGTGATCTAACCTGGATGGTCACCCTTCCCTATCTAAGACTCGCCCTTTCCACTGGCCCCAGAGCCCTTATTCCTCCTTGACTTGAAAAGACAACTGTCCCCTATAAGCCCTCACACCTCCTACCAAGCTCCAAGGACTGTTCTGTTCTTCTGCCTACTCCCGCAATGCAGTTCAAACGGTTACCAGGGCTCTGCAGTGAGCTATTTTTCCAAAGACAGAAAAGCAACGCTGTGTGCAATCAGACGAAACTCTAGCTCTCATTATAACATCCAGCTTAAAGCCATATGTTAGCCAGTGGCAGGTATAAACTAGAACCCAGAATGGTCTAGATTTTGGGTTTCTACTTGGGGTTCTTTCTTCCATATAAATGATCTCTAAATTTCTTAAACCCTGATTCCCAACTTATACATGATGATCAGTGTGCCATTTCATGAGTTATGAACATTTTAAATGCTGCATACCTTGCCTGTATATACTAGGATGAAAGAGGAGAGAGAGAGAGAGAGAGAGAGACACCAAGCAACACGAACACACAGGCAGATCAGGAAGCAAGAAATCTTCTCAGCGCAGACCACGAAAACCCCTCGGTAACTTACTCAATTTTAGAGTTTGAGGAAATGGCACAGGTAGTCCGATGCAAGCCCCCCGAGTTCAAAGAAAGGAAATGGAAGGACAGGGCAGACAGAAGACGTGGCAACCATCCCTGGGAATGGCAATGCTGGACCCAGCTGTCCCTGTCCCCCACCAGCCTCATATGCCCAAGTCCCATGCACCTCTGGGGCTGCCATGCTGGCTGCCGAGCCATGGGCGCTGGTTTGGAGGCGAACTTCTTCAAGGAAAGCAGCTTCTTATCCCCCAGAAGTTCTGCCGATCATCTGTGCACTTTGGTTTTTACTTAAAATGTGATTTAACCAGCCTGCTCTACTTAATACTGCCTGTGCCACAGACAGAAAAATCCCATCTCCCACCCAGCAGCCTCCCTGGAACGAACACCTTGGCTGTCTCTCGCTACCTCCAAGTCAGGGGAACGCTGCAACTAGGATGGTGCTCAGAGACCCCACCTTTTATAGCCAGAGTCCCTGATTCACACCATATGCCCAAAGGAGGCGTGTTTCTAAGTGATGCTTCCAACTTCACCACCAGCCAAACTTAACTTTTGAACCACCCTATACACGCAAGTTGAGCAAGGCAATTCAGGACAAGATTAACCACGGGCCCACACGCTCCACGTCATCCCCACTCTGCCGAGAATGTCACACTGGCATACACATGAGGAAAGCAAGACAGAGGTATTAACACAACAAAGAGGCTTTTCAAGCACAGGAAGAAACCAGAACGATTGTACAAATAGGTTTAACTGGTGAGAGCTGAAGGGGCTCCAGATATTTTCCAAATACCTGGCATTGCAAAAATCACTCTAAGACAGTCATTCTGAAAGCTTTTGGTCTCTTAGATGAGATCCCTATTAAAAACTTCTGAAGGGGGCCCAGGATAGTGACACCATCATTACATGACAATTAGCCAAAAGCAAAGTCTTTGAGGCACAAGGCACACGTCCCAAGAAAGGAGGTGGGCTAAGCCAGGTCCCAGGGAACTTGGACACAAACTGCTTCACCATCTTGGCAACAGGGGTCGGCAAACAGGCAGAACAAAATGTGAGCTCCACGCCTGACTAAAAAAGGCATTGCAATGAGGCCTGGGGGCATGTGACCCCCTTCTAAATAAAGATCACCCCCACACTGGGAGCAGCTGACCAGAGCAGAGGCCTTCCAGGATAACCGAGACAAGTTCCTACCAACAACACAAAGCCAGATACCCCTCTCCTGGCTGCCTTCTCCTTCAGGGTCCACAAGCCCCTCCCAAGGGTCCACCTGAAAATGCAGGCCTGTGTCATGATCGTCTTAGCAGTCTGGGGAACAATGGCCTGCAGGAGACTGGCGCAGACCACACGGTGCTTAACAGAAACATCTCAGCTCTTCACAAGTAGCTTAAGTTAAAAAAAAAAAGTTAAGATGAAATACTACACATCACATGAGTGAAGTTTCACTACAAAGACAATGTGTCCCTCTTCCCGCCATCCAGCAGGTGACTTACACATTCTTTTTTTTATTATTTTCCTTTCTCAAAGCTAGCCATAAAACTTAAAGTTACAAATTCTTTCTTTTTTTTTTTTTCCCCAGACAGGATTTCATTCTGTCACCCAGGCTGAAGTGCAGCGGCACAACCACAGCTCACTGCAACCGCCGTCTCCCCAGGCTCAGGCGATCCTCCCATCTCAGCCTCCCAAAATGCTGGGACTACAGGCACACGCCTCCACAACCAGCTAATTATTTAAATTTTTTTATATGAACAAGGTCTCACCATGTTGCCCAAGCCAGTCTTGAACTCCTGAACTCAAGCGATCATCCTGCCTCAGCCTCCCAAAATGCTAGGATTACAGGTGTGAGCCACTGCTCCCAGCCTTAAATTTACACATTCTTAAACAGGTCCTCCACCTTGATCTAGCAGGTCAGCCATACCAACCTACATAGGAAAATGAGGGAAAGACAGTGCCTCTACTCCACAAGACAACACTGCCCTTATGAGCAGTGGCTGATAAACAAGAATATAAGAATATGTAGGGGGGAAAAAGTACACTTTTTTTTTTTAAACTACAACCTGCCTTCATTTTAAGTCAGTGAGATGCCATCAGTGAGATGGCAGTAAAATGTTTTCCTTTTGTCAATAAAAACAGCCATTTACTGCCTTCTCAAAGGCTCCAATCTGCTATTTTCCTGGTTTCTCATTTTGAGGGCAACAGGAAATGCAACAAACTCCAGGACTGCTGCTCCCAGTCAATGCCCTTCTAATTGAAATGAGGCTGCCCCAACAGCTAAGCCAGGTTCCAACACAGCCCGGCCCTGCCTTCCCAGATTTCCTGGCAAAGCCCAGGCCTTCTCACACGCACTCAGGGTGACCTGAGTAGACCACAGGCTATTCGATCCCAATGGGTTAAAAAGTACTTGGAGACTTGGTTGCAGTAAGGTCTTAGGTTTTGTTGGGGGTTTTTTTGGGAAGGTGGGCATCTGCACCTGAAATGAAATACCAGAAAGGCTCCATGGCAAGCAAACAACAGGCACTTAGGCAAATTCACCGGGAAATAAGAAAACCACAGGCACTCAGGAGGATTCACCTCTGTCCCTACCAGCACAGAACTGGCCTTCAGCATAACTGCCTTACAAAGTCATGAATGGCTTCACGCGCCAAGCTTCAACCTTTCAGACAATTTCCATACTACTCCATCATCTTTGACCTGTAATCATCCCGACAATGGCAGGAAAGAAAAGAGCTACCCACCATAGTGGTCCTCTCTTTCAACTAAGAGTTGCAGATGATTTTGGTCAGTACTCCTCAGCAGCAATGACAGCAACAATGACATGGTAAACATCTGCATTTCATAATCCTGGCACAACTGGCTCACTGAAGACTGCCACAATATGCTACTCTCGCTCAAGGGGAAAATGTATCTTCCTAACAATGAACCCTTCACAAAGCAGACGTAGTGCTTGCCCTTGGGGTGACAGCATACACTGGAGGATACACCCAGAATTTACAGTGGGGCACAAAGTGTCCCGTCAGGTGCTGGGAGACAGGCCTCCTGAAATCTGCAGAGCCCTTACATCCTTGAGAGGAAAAGGCAAGGCTAGAGTTCGGCCAGGTGAGCCGTGCCGGCTGGTCAGCACGGGAGAGCACCACGGGGGCCAAGGACTCGGCAGGCAGGCGGGAGGGAGTGGCACATGGAGTGTGGCATGTTGTCATGGGGTAGCTGTTGACCACTCAGGAGCTTCACGCTGTACCACATGCCTATCCTATAGGGACTTGCTACAGGATTTCAGGTAGGGAAGCACATCAGTCCAAAGTGCACACTGGATGGCCGGGCGCAGTGGCTCATGCCTGTAATCCCAGCACACCGGGAGGCCAAGACAGGTGGATCGCCTGAGGTCAGGAGTTCGAGACCAGCCTGGTCAACATGGTGAAACACCGTCTCTACTAAAAATACAAAAATTCGCTGGGTGTGGTGGCGCGGTAATCCTAGCTACTCAGGAGGCTAAGGCAGTAGAATCACTTGAACCTGGGAACCGGAGGTTGCAATGAGCCAAGATCGCACTACTGCATTCCAGCCTGGGTGACAGAGCGAGACTCTTTCTTCAAAAAAAAAAAAAAAAGCATACTGGAAAGCTCCCCAGTGCTCGGTGGAACCACAGGGCACAAAGCAGAGAGAGGCTATGTCAATGCTGTAAGGGGGAGGAGCAGAGGAGGGCAGCTGAAGCAGCATTTCCATTCCATTCAGGAGGGAAAAGGCCTGGTATGCAACTGGAGAAGGAAGTGTCCAAAGGACACTCACATTCCTGACATAAGAATCAGGGGAACAAGAGTGTGGCCCACTGAAGAGGGAACAGAAAAGAAAAAAAATAGGCAAAAGTGAGGAAACAGGGAAGACCATCAGACGCTGTAGTGAAATGCTCATGGTGGTCTGATATGAATGACAGGTCCTGGGCTCAAAAGGGTTCTGGGCTGGAGATATTTGGAAGTTTAGATGGAAACAGGAGGCAATGAAGTTACCAGTGGATGAGATGAGAACAAGGAAAGTGAAAAGAGAGCCCAGGATAGAACTCCAGCCATGCTATGATCTGAATGTTTACGTCCCCTCAAAATTCTTATGTTGAAACCTAATCCCCAATGTGATGGCTCTGGGAGGTGATTAGGTCATGAGGGTGGAGCCCTCACAAATGGGATTAGTGCCCTTTAAAAAAGAGGCCAGAAAAAAAAAACCCTCACCCCTTCCAACATGTGAAGACAGTGAAAAGGTGCTGTCTGTGAACCAGAGCGTGGGCCCTCCCCAGACAGTTAATCTGGTAAGCACCTTGAACTTGGACTTCCAGCCTCCAGAACTGTGAGCAGTATTTCTGTTGTGTGTAAGCCACTCAGGGTATGGGATTTTGTTACAGCAGCCTGAATGGACTATGTCAGGGGACCACTATTAAAAGCCAGACTGAGGGAAGGGAGACAGAGAAGCAGCAGCTGTGGGGGCAGGAAGAGACTCATAAGAGGGTGGTTTCAGAAGACAAGGGAAGAGGAATCAACCACACCACATGTCAGGGGATGGCACACAACTATGTTCTTACTGAAAGGAAAGTGCTGTACACAGTTCTTTAAGGGTCAATTGCCCTTTAGGAATGACTCAAAAATGTATAAAATCCACTCCCAAATCCAAAAAGAACTGAGAAATACAGAAGTGTGCAGAGAAACCACAGAGGGATCACGTCCATAGTGGGAGTAGAGTCTACTACGCTGCCAGGCACTGCAGAGTCATGGCACAGAAGGAGTTTAAAGGACAGTGCCAAGTGAAAACTGTGCATCAGCATGACAAAATCAAGTAGGCTCAACGATTTCACACACACCCTTGACATGTTTCTCCAGATGTTCTCCTTAGTTCTACAGCCAGCCAACGGAAGATTAACTGAATGGGACTCTTCTGTGCTTAATCTTTTCAAATGGCCATCTTAACACTTATGTTGAACTCAAGGTAGCCATTCTGCCTGGACTCTCAATGCCCTACACGGAGCTCCCCAAATGATTCCTAAGGGTTCTGGCTGGAGAGGTGCAGGCTGTCAGCACTGCAGTGACCACTCAGCCAAAAAGATGATGAGGGGAAGAACTCCTGCTGTTAAAAGAAATGCTCTCAAGCAGCTTACCAACACAGAATGCAAGTCACATCTGTAATTTCAAATTTTCAAGTAGCCACATTAAGAATTTAAAAAGTCGGGCATGGTGGCTCACGCCTGTAAACCCAGTACTTTGGGAGGTTGAGGCAGGCGGATCATCGGAGATCAGGAGTTTGAGACCAGCCTGGCCAACATGGTGGTGAAACCCCGTCTCTAGTAAAAATACAAAAATTAGACGGGCATGGTGGCACATGCTTGTAATTCCAGCTACTCAGGAGGCTGAGGCAGGAGAATCACTTGAACCCAGGAGGCAGAGGTTGCAGTGAGCCGAGATCGCGCCACTGCACTCCAGCCTGGATGACAAGAACGAAATTCCATCTCAAAAAAAAAAAAAAAGAATTAAAAAGAAACAGGCAGCTGAAATTTATTTTAAGAACACATTTTACTTTAATATATCCAAAATGTTATATTTCAACATGTAATCAACATAGAAATTATTAATGAAATGGTGTACAGGGTTTTTCCTATATGTCTTGGAAATCTAGTGCATATTTTACACCTAAAGCAGTCCCAATTTGGACAAGCCACAGTTCAAGTACTCAATAAGCCATGTGGCTTACTCAATAAGCCGCTACCACACTAGACAATGCAGGTCTAAATGGAATCTATGCAAACCAAGAGAAAGTTCTGATTCAACTAGAAAATCTCCAAGAAATATGCCCATGCCTGAGTTTTCAGGACAAGAAGAAGGGAAGTAAATTTCCCTGAAAGCAGTTATGAATTTTATGTAAGTACTCCATTGTGAAATCACAACGAACATCAGCAGGGCTGGGATGGTCAAGAAGGCTGCAGGACATGGCCTTGGGGAAGCAGGTGACCAACCAACAGGTGTTATCAAGGTGTCTGTCACCAGCAGAGCCCAACTTCTAACCATCATTACCTTTCCACGGTGCTTCTCCTTTATCCTTTTCATCTTCCAACAGCCCTATGAGGAAGGCAGGCCTTACCCCATTCCACATATGAAGAAACCGAAGCCCAAGCAATTTAAATAACTTGCTCATTTCTAGTTGCCCCTCTTAGACTTGGATCCAGAATGCAGGCCTCACCCCTATTCCAGGGGTCTTCAATAAGTAGCTGATCAGAAACAGCCGAAAACCCATGGCAAGCCCAAAGTAACTACCTACCTAGTTCCTGAACAACTCCCCACTTAATGACGTTTCATACGGCACGTCCCTTTTGTAAAGAGCTTATGAGTTTTCAAAACATCCTCATGCCCATATATGATCACCGCTAAGGGATGTACCGACTGCCCTAGAAATAGTCTATAAAAGCCCAACTACAGCCCAGAGGGGCTGGCTCATCCAAGGTCATTCCTGGCCCTCATCACTACGTTCAACATCTCTCTTCTACTCCATGCTGCCTCCCTTGATAACACCTTTTACTTTTCAGATAAAAGTTTTAAATGTCAAGGTTATTTAAAAAACATTATTTTGTTGTTTTCTCAAACCAGTGGGTAACTTAATGATAAGGCAGTTTTAATCAATCACACAAGTGACTTTACCATAAGATCTCCCTCCAACTCTGGCCAACCTTAAAGTGGCCTGACTGCATTCTCAGAGCTCTACGAGGTACTGGCTGCAGCCAGTGGGACCCCTGCCCTTACTAATCAATGTTCACATACACACTGATCCAATTCTGCAGAGTATAAATGTGTGTGGCAGATCAGGGTACACAGATCCTTTTCCTTCCTCGGGCCTGGCTGAAGGGGAACTGAAGTAAGGGCTACCTCTGAGGTCTGGCCTTTATTTTACACACTTCACCTCCGTGGGGTCTCACCTTTTATTTATTTTAGGCAAGTCTAACAATTTGGGGTTTCTTGGCTCTTTGTAACTGTAGAACATGGGTTCCTTGCATATTTAACTGGGCCAACACTTAAATAATAGCTATTTATAGCTAACACATTGACTTCCAACTAGTGAGGAAAAGCTTCCTAGCCAATATATGTAAATATTGCTGAATGCAATAAGGTGAAGGCTCAGCGTCACATTTTAATACCAAACAGCCTGGCTCTCAAGGAATTGATCACATGAAGGCAAGAGCTCAGTTATTCTCAAGGGAAAATAAGCATATTGCAGATAAATATACAAGAACTTCAAAATACCACTCTCTGACCCCCAGAGCAATAAACACTTTCCAAAATTCCTTCACTTGTGAATTCTTAAGATTTTCACAACTGTTCAGTAAACAGGTATAAAAGAACAAAAACAGAATCCCAGAGATTTAAAAATGCACCCTGCTACACAGCTAACTGCAAGTACAGCTTGAACCTGGGACTTGTGGAAATGGGTCCAGAGGTCTCCCACCTGGGCCAGGTGCTCTGACATAACCAGGACACCTGAGCATCATAACATCATCACTAGGACCCAAGGACTGCTTTCATAGGATATGAGTGAGTGCTTTACTTTCCCTTTAGTTAACCATATTCCAAGTCCATTCAAACTAAGGAAGTCATGCAGAACAAAAAATATCACTTTGCACAAAGGATGAAAGAGCTGACACATAAGCAGCCCCCAGCTGTCAAGGCTCAGGGACTTCCAAGCACACCAGGTCACCTTTTCTCATCAGGAATTCAAAGCTGAAGGTCAGCAAGTTTCTAGCCCAGGAGTGTGGTGGATTATTTCTAACATGTGATTTGAATAGTCTTGACAGCAGCCATGATGGCCTCCAGCCATGCCACAGTCCCGCAATCCAAGAGTCCCAGATGCAAAGGAAAGCCAACCAAGACCCCCGCTGGGAACCACTTCCGCACAGCAGGCGTGCCACCTCCTAAATGCAACACGACTGCACCCTGCCCAGTGGAACTCGTGCATTCAGAAGAGAAGGGAGGTCAAGGAGGAGAAGGAGAGAAGAGAGAGAAGCAGAGAGAAAGCAGCAGTCAGCATCATTCTTACTTTTCTGGCAGCGGTTTGTGGTCCAGCAGCGGTAGTTGTACTCATTGTTGATGGTGGTCTTCTCGCACATCGGCTTCTCCTCCATGGTCCCCGGACACAGGTCCCCGCATTCCTTTGGGGGCTTATTTCCCACAATGTAGTTATTGGACACTGCATCCAGGATCAGGGACCAGTCCACAGTGGAGAGGTAACAGAGGTCAGCATTTTTCTCAATCCTGATGGCCCCCCGAGTAATGTTCCTCAGGTTGTAAAGCCCAATATCCTTGAGATTGGTCATCTCAAAGATGACCAGGGCGTAGTTGTAGAAGAGTTTCCAGCCGCGGATTACCGTGAGGTTGGGGAACAGGTCTCCGAGGCTCTCTAGGCCAGCCACTCGGAACAACAGCAAGTACTCGGTGATGACCGTGAGCTTGGGGAAGCGGTAGCTGCGGTAGTCCTCGGCCTTGGAGATGAGCAGGATGTGGAGGTAGCCCTCGATCACCGTGCAGTTCTCCAGGCGCTTCAGCTGCTGATAGTCGTTGCGGATGTCGATGCCCGGCCCACAGACTGAAGGGAGACAAGAGGGTAAACGTCTCAGTTAAAAGGAAATAATTTTTAAAACTATTTTTCCAACAATAATACAGTTGGTTTTTAGGAATCCTGTATTATTATTAAAGAAATAAGGTTTGGCCAGGTGTGGTGGCTCACGCCTGTAATCCCAGCACTTTAGGAGACCGAGGCGGGCGGATCACTAGGTCAGGAGATTGAGACCATCCTGGTTAACACAGTGAAACCCCATCTCTACTAAAAATACAAAAAATTAGCCGGGCATGGTGGCGGGCACCTGTAGTCCCAGCTACTCGGGAGGCTGAGGCAGGAGAATGGCGTGAACCCGGGAGGCGGAGCCTGCAGTGAGCTGAGATTGCGCCACTGCACTCCAGTCTGGGTGACAGAGCAAGACTCCGTCTCAAAAAAGAAAAAAAAAAAAGAAAAAAGAAATAAGGTTCAATCGTTCACGGCAAAGCTGTGGGTTGCAGACTGACAGTCTAGGTGGCTAACCAGTTAGCTGGCATTCATTCTGGGACAGACTGTGCAGCACACACCAACCGACTATGGGAGAGGCCATCCCCGTCAACCTTGCAAACTAAAACTTACAGCCCAGGGGCACACAGAGGGACAGGCGAAAGTTAAATCTGCAACCCAGGCCAGCCCGACTCCACCACTGCACACTCCTGGTCCCTTCTGCAGAGTGTCAGTTGCCAAGGCCTGAGCAACAGCTCAGCAGCCAACTATCAATAACTTACTACTACACCCTGCCTGAAGGGTACAGGGCAATCAGTCTACTCTATACTGGAAAACTGTCACTGTGACCTGGAAAGTGGGGACTCCAAAACGCATATTCGACATGAGCCGGGTAGACTGTGTTCTCCCCATATCTGCATTAATGTAAACATAAAGGATAACCTAAGATTAAAAACATGATTTTTTTATGAATAAAAGAAGCATAAATTCCAACTTTAAGAGTTTTATTGATCAAGAAAGCATGCTTCCTACAGAGAGTTTAGAGGTAATAACAACAACAACAAAAAAAAAAACAGTAAAAATCATCAACGATCTCAATATTCCAAGATAAACAATGTTAATACTATGCCAATTATCCACTCTCTATAACTGAAGGCAAGTGAAATCAGACAAAAATATGACATTTGTAAACACACTTCCTTCACTTAATATTCTACTAAGTCAATACATGTCCTTCTACATCATCATTTTAAGGGGACAGTAATTCCAGGGTATGAATACACACCATGAGGCTTTTTTTTTTTTAACCAATCCCTTATTGCTGGACATTTAGGTTAGCCCCTGTTTTGCACATTATAAACAACACTCCAGTGAACATTCTTGGCAGATACCCAAGACTATTTTCTTAGGATAAATCCCTAGAAGTAGAATTGCTGGGCCAATGCATTTGTAGATTTTAAAGGCTTTTCATAAAATGGCCTCAGTACTGGATGACTTATTTTCTAAATTCTAGGCACAGACACACACCAAGAAAACTTTTTGTTATAACCTTTTTTAGGATTTAATAATCCCCAAGTCCACCATTAAAGCTTCTCAGATAGACTGAAGTTTTCTGATGGATGTAATTAATTTGGGAAGCACCCAACGTGTATGACACCATGAGAAATAATAACAGGCAGTGCCCTGACCTCTGAGGAGGCTCATGGTAAAGGCAAGGGGCTAGATCCATGAGGAACAATTGTCACATGAGGCAGGTGGTCAGCGGTGTGCACACAGCAAGTCCACTCTAGATGTGAATGGAATTAAGCAGGACAGACAAGAGGTGGTGTCCAAGCTTCGTGCCACTGTGCTGAGGGAAGCTCTCGGCTTCCCTGATTCCACACTGCTCTGCCTTCTACCTTGCCTCTAAATATTGGTTGCTATCCTCAACCATTTCCTCTGTCACCTCATCCACACAAGTGGCTTCCTGTGCCACTCATACTCTAGATGATGATCAAATTCATGTCACTAGTCCAGACTCTTCTGAGCTCTAATGTATATATCCATCTAAGTATATCCACTGAGGGGTCTAATAACTCATTCATTCCCCCACAAAATCCACCTTCCAAGCTTCTAAACTATAGTACTCTCATTCTCTGAGTTGCTCATGTTAAAAATCAAAGAGTCATTCCTGATTCTTCTCTCCTCTCACACCTCACATATTTAGTCCAGCAATAGACCTCAGGGTTCAAGCTCCCAAGCCTATGAGAATCTTGGTTGCTCTTCCCACAAGGCTGTCCCACCTCATTCCTCCCTGAGCAGCACACTGTTCCTCGACAACCCCACACACTTCCCTCCCAAAGTACACCACCCTCTGCAGGACATGGCTCTGGCCTTTCTTCTCATGGTCTCTCTCATCACTACCAACACAATGGCAGATCCAGTTGGTTCACTATTATATCCCCAGTGCCTAAAACAGTACTTGGTGTGCTAAAACAGTACTTGGTGTGCTAAAACAGTACTTGGTGTGCCTAAAACAGTACTTGGATGCATCACATGGGACACATGCAGAATGAGTGAACTTCATCATTCATTCAGTGTCTGTGTGTCTCCAATACTTTAGCTCTGATCAGAGCCACCATCATCTCCAGCTTGGCCTAAAGCAACATATTCCCCATGATCCAGCCTCCCCACGGTCCATCCCTGTTCCAACACCATCCCACAAGACTCCATAGGAGTCGCCAACCTCCAACACACTGAGCTCCTCCTCTGCTCAATACCCTGCTGCCCACAGTGCTTCTGCTCCTTCAGGAGGTTGCCCCATTCTCTGACCATGTGAGTCTCCACTCAAACGTCACCTCCTCAGAGCTTGGCCTAAACACCTTACCTTCAACTATTCCCCCAACTGTCCCCCAACTCCTCCCTCCCTACCTCTCATTTCTCTTCTCACTTCTCTAATAGCTCATTTTATATAATATTTTAATAATCTTGTGCATGAAACAAAGTTTGTGTACAATGAACCATTTTATTACCCTTTGTGGAGGTGTTTGAGGGAATCTGGGCATGTGTGGAAAAGACACATCACATCTGAAGGGGGCCAGGAGGGTCTTTTTTCCCTTGGGGACACTAAATTAACTGTGGGTCGTGCGCCTGAGTTTTGACTGTGACCCGTCACATGAGGTGAGGTGTGGAATTTTCCACTTGTGGTATCATGTCAAAAGCTGAAACTTTTGGAGCATTTTGGATTTTGGATTTTTGGATTAGAGATACTCAATCTGTATAAAGTGTTAGGCATCTATTTACTTGTTATTTCCAACAGATCACAAAATTCAGTACCTAGTGGAAGAACATGAAGACATAGACTGAAGCAAGCTGAACTTCATACTGCAATCAAACTACAGACACGAGGAAAGAATCTGCTTCACTTTGCCATCTGGCCCCCCTTCCACAGCCAGTGTTGACCACTAGTTAAGAGACGCCACGCTACAGAGCTGGAACTGTGAATTTCCTCCAAATGAAAGGGCGGTCTCCATACTCGACACTTTTCCTCCCATTTACGAAGAAAAGAGAAAAAAAGCAGGAAGAAGTTACCCACTTATTCTGGAAGAAAAGACAAGCCCAAGCCACAGAGCATGAGGCAGGGCCTAGGAACCAGCTGTTTTGGATCCTATGACTGACACCATTGGTCTTCAGGATGTTCTGTGATAGAAACAGTGAAAAAGAAAATCAAGCTGGACCATGAATGATAGCAGCATTCAGGAGGTGCAAGCCACAAACAGGAAAGAGAATAAAACATGCTCCACTGGTGCCATGAAATAATTCATGCACCGAGGGAGTACACAGTAAACACAGCACAGGAGGGAAAGACACACCCTTTGTGGCTACTCACTGATGATTAAAAGGAAAATGCAAAATACCCTTTCTCCCTTCTCAAAAGAACTGATATTGGCATGATCCAAAAACAAACCCAAAAACTTTAGGAATGTGAAATCCCAGGCAGCCCTGTAAAGAATAAGACAAGCAGGGAAGCAGAGAGAAGGGGTACAGCTGGAAGATGGGGACAGTGGGGCTTCAGCAAGTCCCCAAAGCCAGAGAATGGCAACAGCAGAACCAAAACAGATGGGGGTGCTGGGAGGCAGGGAAGGGAGTTGGGAGGGACAGGCAGGGGCTTGGTACCTGGGTAAAATTCACTTCTACAAAGATGTCATTTTATTTAATTGATTTTTAGACATGGTCTCACTCTGTCATCCAGGCTGGAGTGCTGCAGCACAATCATGGCTCAATGCAGCCTCAACCTCCTGGGCTCAAGCAATCCTTCCACCTCAGCTTCCCAAGTAGCTGGGACCGCAGGGGTACACCGTAACACCTAGGGGGTTTTTTTGTGTTTGTTTTTTGTTTTTAATTTTTTGGCAGACAGAGGGTCTCCCTATGTTGCCCAGGCTGATCTCCAATTCCTGGGCTCAAGCAATCCTCCAGCCTCAGCCTCCAGAAGTGCTGGCATTACCACCACATCTGGCCAAAAGATGCCATTTTAAAGAAAGCCTAAAAAGTCAGGCACAGTGGTTCACACCTGTAGTCCCTGCATCTTGGGAGCCCAAGGCAGGTAGACTGCTTGAGGCCAAGAGTTTGAAACCCTATCTCTACTAAAAATACAAAAATTAGCCAGGGGTGGTGGTACACGCCTGTAATCCCAGCTACCTGGGTGGCTGAAGCACGAGAATCACTTGAACCCAGGAGGCAGACGTTGCAACGAGTCAAGATCATACCACTGCACTCCAGCCTGGGAGACACAGAGCAAGAGTCTGTCTCAAAAAATAATTTAAAAATTAAATTAAATTAAATTTTAAAATGAAGCCTTTCAGTTGAAATGAGCACTGTTAACAAAATACTCCTAGGTATTTTCTAAAGATCAAGAGGCAGAATGTCTGCTCTAAGAACTTAGGTGAATGGCTTATACAAGCTATACATATTTTGAAAATAAATCCCTAAGACCTAAATGTTAATATGAGAAGGGCTAATGAAAAGCATTTGGCTGAGAAAACTCCCCAAAGCTGTGTATCTAAGTATTTGGAAGAGCTACATGAGAGTTGTAACTTATATCTTAGACATAGCCTTGTGGTCCTAGAAAAAGAAAAACAGCGTGACTCCCATGAGCCCGGAGTGCCCTTTACCAGCTCCTGCCCTCAGGCAGACACACCTCACCTCTAAATCTCATCTTCCTCACCTGCAAAACCAGCTGTCACTACCTACCCTATAGAAGCTGGCATAAGAATCAGGTAAGTGCTTCTGTGTTACTGCAAACAGTAATAACTTTTAATAGCTGTTATTAAGTAAATATTAATGGAAATACTGATCTATTTTGTTGCCCCAATGTAAATATTACTAATATACAACAAAGGAGGGTGGCATGAATTAGTAAAATTATTGATTATCCTTCTGTCAACAGTTCCATTAAAGAATGTTATAGTTACTGCATTGGCAAATGGATAACTATAGTCTCTTCTTTAAAAATATGGGATAGGTTGGCTGGTAGCGGTGAGAAGTAGCCATAATCCCAGCACTTTGGGAGGCTGGTGAGCGGATCACGAGGTCAGAGTCGAGATATCCCTGGCTAACATGGTGAAACCCCGTCTCTACTAAAAATACAGAAAAAAATGACGGGTGTGGTGCACTCGGAAGGCTGAGGCAAGAGAATGCGTGAAGCCGGGGAGGCCGAGCTTGCAGTGAGCTGAGAAATCGTGCCACTACGCCAGCCGTTGAGAGTGAGACTCAGTTTCAAATAAAAAAAAGGAAAAAAAAAAAAAGAAAAGGCCCGGGCCGCTGGTGGCTCCACGCCTGTAATCAGCAGCACTTTGGGAGGCTGAGGGCAGGCGGATCAGGTCAGGAGATGAGACCATCCTGGCTAACATGGTAAAACCCTCTCTACTAAAAATGTCTAAAAAAAACCTTGTAGCGAGGTGGGGCCTGATCCAATACTCGGGAGGCTAAAGAGGCAGGGAAGAATAGAAACCGGGAGGCGGAGCTTGCAGTGAGCTGAGATGCGGCCACTGCACTCCAGCCTGGGCAACAGAGCGAGACTCCGTCTCAAAAAAAAAAAAAAAAAAAAAGAAAAAGAAAAAGAAAAGGGATAGGCTTAGCTTACAGTTGGAAATAAAAGACGTTGGGAAACATAATTAGCCTTCTTTTACTACAGGTCTACAGGCACACTGTGAAGGTAAAACACATTAGTGAACCAATCATCATCTTTAATTTTGATGGTAAAACCCAACGTAACAAAACCTTTGGGCTTATATGAGAAGCCGATTTTGTCTCAGTAAGCAGCACACTATAATAGTTCTTTACTTCTCTTAAAATGAATCCTTTGGAACCAATAACTTAGTACAACAAAAACCCTCTCTAGACACTATCCCTCTGTGAAAGTCAAAATGATTTAAGAGGTTAAGAGAGGATTAGTGTATCACTGAATTTTGCACAAGGAAGACAGAGCAACCATCCCTCTACCAAGTGGCAAATTAAATGAAAGAAAAGTTTTAATAGAACAATGGACAGAACCCTGGGAACACAAAGACAGGGCCCCACAACTCCCTTATCTTAGAGAAAGTCAGGAAGACTTCTCAGCGGAGAGGACCCTGAAAGATGAGCAGGGTCTTGCCAGGAAGGGTGGGGGGCAGGGTACTCCAAGCAGAGGCAGAAGCACACCCTGGGAGGCAGCTGGAGCTGATGCCTGGTTGCAGTTGAGAGAACCCCAGGGGTGCAGCCCACGTGGCAGGGAGCACAACAAAGGCAATGGGACAGATGCTAGAAAGCAAACTGAGACAAAAGTGTGTGGGAGGTCAACTTCACTTTGCATGTAGGAGGACGGTGTTGAAAGTCCTCAACATGCATCAGGACCACTTGAAGGACTTGTTAAAACACAAGAGGTGAGGTCCCAAAATTTATGTTTCTAATATGCACCCAGGTGATGCTGATGCTGCTGGCCTAAGCAGCACCCTGTGAAACCCACTGCCCTAGGAAGTAATTGAATAACCCACCCCACCACCTGTCACTACTCTCCCTACCCACCTTATCTGCAGTGTGGTGCAGGTATAGCCTGTGCACCTGTTACTTCTCAAATCGACATTCACTCTCTCAAAAAACCCCAAGAAGCCCGTAGAAACTATGCACGAAACAAAGCAAAGCAGAAGAAAAATGGGGTGGAGACAGACTCTCCCTAGCACATGATCCTCCCGTGCTGTGCCCTTCAAGGTCTGAGCATACCCTCCTTGTGCTCAGAGAAGAGAGAGCATGGGTTTCTTTAGGCCTCATTCCTAACAGAAAAATCAGAGATCAGAAAAGGAGGAAAAAAACAATGTTATGATAACAAACACTACTGACACTTCAGTTTGTTACAGTAGAATTTTCTGTGTAAGTGTAAACAGACACAATTCATGTTAAGCCCTTTATCTTCATGTGTCAATCAGAATGTTTACATTGTATATGTACATTCCCATTTCACACAGACAGCAATCCTGGCCACCTAACACATTCAGTAACTGAAGGCAATGATAAGAATGTAAGGGATTACCATTATAGAGGTAACTCTGAGAACAGAAATTAAAAACTAAGTGTAATTTGAATGTGAACACTGTTTTTCACTGCCACAAGAGCCACCTACATCATGCACATAAACAAAATAAATGGACACATAAAGGGCAGTCCTGAAGGCTCAGAATGTTAAAACAGAGTGCTATATATAGCAAAGCACTTACAAAGATGGGTAGGATGTTTCTATCCTGCCATGCCAATTAAGACACAGAAACTTTAACGGGAATTAATTCAAAGACTAAAGGGAACACAAGCCCCAGTGTCCCCTCCACTTAAAGCATCTGTAGCCAAACAGATTGACGCAGAATTGGTGCAGAGCTGTATTTGCAACAACTGTTTTCCTGGATCTTCATAAAAACAACTTTATCTGCTCTGACAGTTATTCCAAATGCCTTTCTGATCTTAAAATATCCCAAAGTCCAATACTCTCTAAGTCTCTATATTTCAAAAAGCACCCTTATAGGAGTCTCTAATCCTTTCTAATTATCCACAGCTCCCATGGGTGGCTGGCTTCTCGATGAAGCAGGACACCAGGAGCTAGAGTCCCTCAGAGTCAGAGCTCATCGCCTCACCATGAGGCCTTCCGAGGGGCAGCCCCTGCCTAATCCCACACCCTGTCCTCACTACCACCTAGCACCCACCATGCATGAGACAACACCCTAAACCTCTGAAGGGTAGACTGTACAGCCAGAGGATGGTGCTGTGAGGTGCAGCCAAGCTAGGACAAGGCCCGTGCTAAGCAGGCACCTGCAAAAACCAGGCTCCTTCTCTCTCTCTCGTGACTTTCAACTTTCTGCTCAGAACCAGGCAAATGTCCTAAATAAAAGTCAGCCCTGTGTCCCCTGTCCTCTAACTGGCTTCGTTTTGTAGAACACATTACATCATTCCAGTTACAGTTCACATCCTCATTTCAAAAGCATTTTACTTTGCCCTACAATGCTCCAGTTTCCTTAAGTGACCTGTACTCTTTTCAATTAGCCAGTTTATCTAAGTCTAGCTGATAACAGTGTAGAAATCCCACTCATCTGTTCCCCTACCCTGCAGTGTGATTCTTCATGGATGTGGTGTCAAAACAGAAGCTCCCTGAAATACTGAGGCTTTCTATCTGATCTGGGGACTTTCCTAGAGAGGAAAAGGACTGGGCTAGTATTCAGAGACCAGCTACCTCTTGGTTCCATCACTAACCACCCACCACATGGCCAGAGGTTAGTCAATGCATCATTTGAGTTCATGCACAGGAAGGAAATCCTCTCACACGCAACAAGCTGGATGAAGCTTGAGGACATTATGCTAAGTGAAATAAGGCAGTCACAAAAGAAGAAATCCTGCCAATTCTGCTCATAGGTACTCAAAGCAGTCAGACTCACAGAGACAGCAGAAAGTGGTTGCCCATGGCTGGGTTAGGAGAGAATGGGAGTTATTAATGGGTACAGAGTTTCCGTTTTTCAAGATTAAAAGTGTTCTAGATACTGATTGGGCAGAAGTGTAAATGTACTTAAACTGTACACTTTAAAATGTTAAGATGGGAGGACAGCGGGCCCAGTGGCTCACGCCTGTAATCCCAGCACTTTGGGAGGCAGAGGCGGGTGGATCACGAGGTCAGGAGTTCAAGACCAGCCTGGTCAACATGGTGAAAACCCATCTCTACTAAAAATACAAAAATTAGCCAGGCGTGGTGCCTGGCACCTGTAATCCCAGCTACTGGGGAGGCTGAGGCAGGAGAATCACTTCAACCTGGGAGACAGAGGTTGCAGTGACCCAAGATCACACCATGGCACTCCAGCCTGGGCAACAGAGCAAGACTCCGTCTCTTTTTTTAAAAAAAAAAAAAAGAAGAAGAAGAAGAAGGGAGGCCGGGTGTGGTGGCTCATGCCTGTAATCTCAGCACTTTGGGAGGCCGAAGCTGGGGGATCACTTGAGGCCAGGAATTCGAGAACAGTCTGGCCAACATGGTGAAACCCTGTCTCTACTAACAGTACAAGTTAGCCAGGTATGGTGGCACACCCCTGTAATCCCAGATACTCAGGAGACTGAGGCATGAGAATCGCTTGAACCCAGGAGGCGGAGGTTGCAGCGAGCTGAGATCGCGCCACTGCACTCCAGCCTGGGTTGCAGAATGACACCCTGTCTCAATAAAAAAAAAAAAAAGATGGTAAGTTTTATATGTATTTCACCACAATTTCAGTATGGGGGAAAGTTCTGCCGCATTTTAACACAAGTGTAAGTGGACAGCTGAGGGCAGACCACACAGCCCATCCACCACCGAGAGCGAAGGGGAACCCAGATGGAAGGAAAGCAGGTTCAACCACAGCTCTGCTGCAGATACAGCACACACAGGCCAGGCATTTAAAGATGCCACCCATACCAGGTGTGGCTGTGGGCCTGCATCCAGCACAGTCAGATTCATTAGGACACAAATAGAAGAGTCCCCCAGGAGTGCTGCACTGACTCCCCAGGGAAATGGGCTCTGGGCACACAGCCACAAGCAGGCAGAGGTGGCAGAGCAAGTGCCCGCATGCAACCTCTGTATTGAGTGGGCAGGAGCTAAAACACTGTATGTAGCCAACCACTCTGCCAACTGAACTGTGGCAGGTTCTCACTAACTGACATGATTCAAGGGCAGAAGCTACAACCCATTGTACTGATTTTCTAAGTCTGAGTGTTCGGCACATCTGTACCTCAACACAGTTCTTCCTTTGTAAAATGCAGCAGGGTTACTACAAGGGTCGATCACTGCTCCAGCCTGTCCCAGCAAGCCCCTGCCTTCCCTTCAGTGATCACTCCCACTCTTGCCAAAGCCTTTATATCTGCTACAACTTCTGCATTTACTCTTCTGCTCTAACACCTCCAGATTCACCTCTTCCCCCAAAGGAGTACTTTTTTCACTGCATGCTCATCCGAGCATCCGGAGGACAATCCGCATCCCTGACTTCTTCGCTGAGGCCTGCTACAATTTCTACTAAGACCAGGCAACCTCGGCATTTAGGACTTCTCCAACCACACCCACAGGAACCTCTGTCCCCCAGCTCAGCCGGACAGCAACCCCATGGAGGCCAATCCCATCATCAGCCAGGAGAGGATGTCTAAAACCAGAACGCTCAGCTTCCCAAAAAAAAAAAAATCACCTGAAGACCTTTCTCCCGAGCAGCTCAATCCCGCTCTGCTCCAGATGACAGCCAATCATAGCCCAACACTCAGGCCTCCTGGTAGTAACATTTTCTTATCTGCACTCTAGCAGTGGTATCAACCAAAGGCAAAAACAGAAGAAAAACACTGCTACAAAGTGAAGCCCTGGGTCAGAAGCCATAAACCATCATAAACCACAATAACCTGGGTTTTGGGGATGTGCCAATTTTCTTGGTATACGGATTTTTTCTTAATAGGTATATTCCAGGAACACATACTTTGTATACAATATCTTGCTAAAATCTCTTTGTTGACAAGGTGAAGAAATATGAACTACATACGAATAGCTTAGTAAATGTTCAATTTACCCTCCAAAGTGCTGATTAATGAATAGACCAAGGAAGGTCTCTAGTGGAAGGACACAGGGCTCTTTCTGAGTACTGTATATTTCAACATTTTTATCAATCACTTGAAGGATGGCACAGATAAAATGTTTATCTAATTCAAAGATGACAAGTTTCCAGGAGCAATGGCAAATACACTGGATGACAGAGTCAAGAGCTAAAAAGATCAACAGATTGGAATTGCAATAGAGAGGAAATAAATGCTATTTGGACACTTGGGTGCAAAAAAAGAAATGCACAAATGTAGGAGGTGTGAAAAAGACTTAGGAGATTTAATTGGATATAATTTCTGTATGTGACGATGTGATGTTGTGGCTGCCAAAAAAAAAAAAAAGAAAAAGTCAGGCAGTCTTAGACTGTACCTAAGGGAGACTTAGTAAGGGGCCAGGGGAGAGACCCTGAAAACTGGGTTTCTGCCTCCATACATTAAGAGACATAAGTCAGTGGAAGAACATCCAAGTGGGAGCAGGGACCAGAAGTCCCTTCTCATGGAGAACAGCTGCAGAAACCCAGCACACAAAGGTCTCCAAGGAGGGGGACTGATCAGGCTCTTTATGACCCTGCTGGGGGACAGAAACAGAAAACTTAGATCAACACAGGGTGAGAGATTGTGGTTTCAGGTAAGAACAGACAGTAGGATTCATTTGAAACCAGACTGGACTGCCTAAAGAGATAATGAAGATTTCTGCGGAGCTGCACCTTTCTGAGATTGTATAAGCCTGATGTGATTTACTATGATAACTCTTTTGGGGTGTTATTTGCTCTGTTTTGCAGCTAAGGAAACTGATGGTTAACAATGACCAAATGACCTACCTGGGATCACTCAGTTAATTTAGGGAGCAGAGCTGAGGCTTAAATTGAGATGACCTCACATGATTCTAGGGGTAGAAAATTCCTCTTTGGAAGTATCTCTTAAGGCTGACAAGGATGCTACAGCCAGGTGCATATGATGGAAGAGGGGCTCTCTCACACACATCGTGCATGTTGAGAGCCATCTGACCAGAATGGGCACCTCTTTAAAGCCTCTGAGAATAGAAACCTCTGTCAACCCCAATGCCTTGACCTGTCAAAGGAAGGCAACATATGGAGCTTGTAAAAAGCTTTACAGAGCTTCACTTTGTATCTCATAACCCATATGTAAAGGAATAAAACTGACTTACTGGGGAAAATGCTATTATTTCAGCCTTTATATTCCACTGAAAAGCATACACTGTTTGCACAAGTTAACTATACTGCGGAATATCAAATTCTTGTTTTTGTTCACAACCCATAGAGGGAGAAAAAAAAAATAAAGACAGAAAACACAATCTAACCCAACTACATGAACTCCTCCTGCACATACAACACTTTCCTTAGAGGACAGAAATGGATCTCACAAATTTGGAACACAAGATTTCCACTTCATCAGGCAACTGCCACTCATCACACCCTGTTTCTATTAAATCCCATTCCCTTCATTATCTCCACACTTAGCGTTCCTTCCACACACTGCTTACACACAGTTCAAACTTTCCCCTGAAAGCCACAGGAAAGCTGGCCTCCCTGACCTCGGCGCACCCATTCTTTATTCATTGCTGATGCTCAGATCACACAAAGATCCCTTCATGCTAAGAAAGTTTCCACCCCACCAGAAAATCTATACATTCTTCCATGGAAATTGAGAAGTACATTTTTTTTTCTCTTTTACAAGTTCCAGTTGAGAACAATATAATTCTCAAACAGATGGAGAGCTCAGACAAGCATGAGTAACCCTTGCCTTTAAAGCAAACCAGGCAGTGAAGTGTGAGGGGCCAAGTGTCAGTCACTGGCACCTGCATCCCCCCACCCTGAGTCTGGCCCAGGAGCACCGGAGGCTGAGGTCCAAAAAGAAAAAATGGGGAAAGTCAGGCTGCCACAACCGCATCACTCCAGGAAGGTGCGGATGTTCACAGAGCCACACAGCAGTACAAGTGGGGGTCCCTAAGCCTCCCTATGGCTCATCTTCTCTGAAGGGCTGACAGGCATGCTAATGGATTGTCGTAGAGGATTAATGAGCCTGCCATGGGCCAGAAACACATGAATGAACGGTGCAGTGACATCTTTGAGGAGCCGCCTCACCCCTTTAATAACCCTCCAATTTTGTTTCCTTGCACCCTTGCGCTCCAGCACGAACTCTGTTAATTTGCTTAAAAGTCACCAGCATGTTACATCATGTAGACAAGAACAATTATGCTTTAAAAAAAAAATCCAGAGGAATAAAAGTATACCAATTAAGTGCAAAGGGATCAATGTAAATGTTCCTTGGTACCAGATAAAGGACACATTTCCAAATGGTCACCAGAAATGAGGCAGGTGCTGCCAAGCAGCATGCTGACAAAGTCAGAAATGTCTCCCATTACTCCTCTTTATGATAGCACGAGTGCAGCCTTCAAGAAGTCTACCCTTGACAGTGGGCAGAAACAGAAGACAGGAGGTCAAGCCAGGCAGTGGCTCACGCCTGCAATCCCAGCACTTTGGGAGGTCGAGGCAGGCATACTGTTTGAGGCCAGGAATTCGAGCCCAGCCTAATCAACATGGTAAAACCCCATCTCTACTAAAAATACAAAAATGAGCATGGCATGGTGGCACACACCTGAAGTCCCAGCTACTCAGAAGGCTGAAGCATGAGAATCACTTGAACCCAGGAGGTGGAGGTTACAGTGAGCTGAGATCATGCCATTGCACTCCAGCCTGGGTGACAGAGCAAGACTCCATCTCAAAAAACAAACAAAACAGGTCATTCAATCAGGGAACAAAAACATCCCTGGAAGGTGGAGACAACCCAAAAGGCAGGCAAGCCGCTGTGCCCAGTGCACCAGGGAGGCAGCAAGCCCCAGGCACCCACCAAGCGAGTCTACAGCGTCCTCTGCATTCTGCAGCGGGAGGCAGGGCTGCTGGATAGCAGCCCCATTCAGCAGCTTTGTGGACCAGTCCTCCTAGGGACCTGCTGTAGAACAAAGCTCAAGGTGTAAAGGAAAACAAAACCCAAAGCATCAAATCCCCACAACAGGGTGGTAAATCCTGTCCCCCCTACATGGAAGTAGCACTACTCCAAGGCAAAGCGAATGCTCCCCCGCCCATGGCCAACATCATCTCTATGCCTGCTCTATTCTGCTCATCCAGGACCCAGCTTCCACGACCAAATACATCTTCAAGCCACAGCACAGCAGCCTACAGTTACTGAATGGCACAGCAGGAGACAGCAAGAATGTTCATATGGGGTCAGGGGGGCACTGCCAGCTCTCCCCACACAGCCCTTGGTTAGGGAACCACAGAACATGCTCCACCAGCCCCTCCATGCTCTCTAGGCAACACCACGGGCAAAGGGAACACAGGACAAAGGGACATGGGACAAAGCCTTGGCAAAATGCAATCACGCTGGAGACTAAGGATCCAGGGTCTCCCACTGCTCCACCACTCATACCTCCCACCCAGGCTTACCCCACCGTGAGGCCCCTAGCATCCAGGGCGGGGGTGGCTACGTCTATATCCCGCCTACTGATGCCCCCATACTATCAAGCAGCTCTTACCAATGTATCAGGTGGTAAACAACAGACTCTCACTGACTCCATTTTTAAATGCTGGGACATATGACCAAGCACAACATCTTAGGTAGGTATTGTGGGAAAGAGCTTTTAGATAATGGCTTTGATTCCTTGAGGGTAGGCCCCAATTTTGTTTATATTGTTGACCAGAGCTTGGTACTAAACAGAGTTTCCAAATGTTACTGGAAAGTCCAATCTTACCATCATCTTACATTAAGGTTTCCAGGGTATGGTAAATACACTTCTGAAAATTAGAGAAATGCAAACTAAGATATTTTTAACTTGGCTGGGCATAGTGGCTCATTCCTATACTCCCAGCGCTTTGGGAGGCCAAAGCAGCAGGACTGCTTGAGCCCAAGAGTTCAAGACTATAGTAAACTACGATGATGACACCACTGCATTCCAGCCTGAACAACAGAGGAAGACCCTATCTCAATCAATCAATGTTCTTTTTTTCTTTGGAGCCAGGGTATCACGCTGTCACCCAGGCTGGAGTGCAGTGGCAAGATCTCAGCTCACTGTAGCCTCAACTTCCTGGGCTCAAGTGATCCTCCCACATTGGCCTCCCAAGTAGCTGGGACCAAAAGCAAGCACCACCATGCCCAGCTAATTTTTTGTAGTTTTGGTAGAGATGGGGTTTCACCATGTTGCCCAGGCTGATCTTGAACTCCTGAGCTCAAGTGATCTGCCCACCTCAGACTCCCAAAGTGCTGGGATTATAGGCATGAGCCAGTCTGTGCCTGGCCAATCAAAGAAATATTTTTAACTTCACATATTCACATACAAAAAACTACCAATCTAATAACACCAAGCTTGACTGAGGACATGGAGCAACAGGCACTTGCCTACTTTTGGAAGGGGCATATGTGTACAAGTCATTTTGGAGGACAACATCTACCTAAAAATACAAATGCCTATAACCTCTGACCAGTGACTCCTCTTCTAGAGATCCAATCCTCATGTCAGTGGGGCAAATAGATATATGTCCCAACACATACACTGCCTCATCCAGGTGGTCAAGGTTAACAACAATGGTGATAAGTCATGCTGACAAATGATTGAAGGGAGAGCATTTCAGGTTTGCAGTCTTGCTCCCAAAAACCCATGGTCCCAGTCTAACCATAAGAAAACCATGGGCCAGGCGTGGTGGCTCACACCTGTAATCCCAGCACTTTGGGAGGCCGAGGCGGGCAATCACCTGAGGTCAGGAGTTCGAGACCGGCCTGTCCAACATGGTGAAACCCCATCTTTACTAAAAATACAAAAATTAGCTGGGCATGGTGGCGGGCACCTGTAATCCCAGCTACTCGGGAGGCTGAAGCAGGAGAATTGCTTGAACCCGGGAGGCAGAAGTTGCCGTTAGCCGAGGTTGTACCACTGCACTCCAGCTTGGGAGACAAGAGTGAGACTCCATCTCAAAAAAAAAAAAAAAGAAGAGGAGGAAAACCATGAGACAACTGCAAATTAAGGGACAGTATGCACAAAACCTGGCCAGTGTCCCTCAAAACTGTCAGAGTCACCAAGGACAAGGAAAGTCTGAGACACTGTCACAGACCAGAAGAGGTGAAGGAGACAGCTAAATGTAATGTGCTGTGATGTGCTATTCTGCACAGGATCCTGGACCAGGAAAGGAACATTGGGCAAAACTGGTAAAATCCAAAGAAAGTCTTGAGTTTAGTTCACTGACAGTCATGGACTAATGCTGGTTCCTTAGTTGTGGCAAATTACCACGGTGACATAGAAAGTTAACAAGAGGGGAAGCTGTTAAGAGGTACATGGGAACTCTCTGGACTATCACGGCAACTTTTCTGTAAATCTAAAACTATTCTAAAAGAAAAAGTTTACTTAAAGAAAAGAGTGAGTATGCATGAGCATGTAAGCCGCAGGACAACAGGGCTATTTTAAATGTTTTTTGAAAAAGTATCCTTATTGCTCTGTGGCTTGCTTCTGCCTGACCCACCAACACCGCCCCACCCTGCCGCCTCCAGTTTCTTATGCAGGTGGACATAAACACATGGAAAAAATGCCTGGAAGGAGATATGCTGATGGGCCAGTAGTTCCTTCTGAGGAGTGAAGCAGACTCAGAGTAGCAGGAAGAGGTGAGGGTGAGCTGTATTACCCATCACCTTCTACTCTGTGACTGTGTATTGTTCTAATTTCCATAAGAAACACACATTCACGTATTAATTGTATACTTAAAATCATTTTAAAAACAAAGATCATTCTGCTATAGGAAGAGAGCCAAGATTTATTAAAATGAAAAACCACAAATTGCAAATCTGTGTTTAAACAACGGCTAAGAATAGCATTTTTGCTTGCATAGGGAGTATCTGCAAAGCTTACCCCTTGGGAAGCAGGGTGGAAGAAGGAAGAGTCAGAGGAGAGGAGGAGGGGCCTGACATGTTTACTCCTTACCTTGTTTTAATTTTCTACCACAAACATGTGTTTTTGTTTTGGGATAGGGTCTTGCTCTGTCACCCAAGTTGGAGTGCAGTGGCACAGACAAGGCTCACTGCAGCCTTGACCTCTTAGGCTCAAGTGATCCTCCTGCCTCAGCCTCCTGAGTAGCTGGGACTACAGGTGCACACCACCATGCTTGGCCAATTTTTTAATTTTTTTGTAGAGATGGGGTGTCACTATGTTGCCCAGGCTGGTCTTGAACTCCTGGACTCAAGAAATCCTCCTGTCTTAGTCTCCCAAGGTGCTGGAATTATAGGCACGAGCCACCATGCCCAGCCAAGCATGTTTTTAAGTCATTATCATCATGAATATGATCATAAATCCTCAAAGTTCATTCCTCACTTGCTCCATCTCCTTGACCCCCCAAACCACACCCAAAGGAGCCCACATTTTGGAATTCTGCTTCTAGGGCTGTGAAGGCACAGGGTCCCCCTCCTTTGCCCACCGCTTGAGGGCAGCATGAGGACAGTGTGAGGGAGTAAGCACCCTCAGAAGTGGCCCCTGCCCTCGCCCACACCGTTGGCTGAGACGCTGGTCTCTCTCCATCGGACAGGATCTGTTCAATATCAACGCTGCTCTACACTGGGGCATCCTGAAAGATCTATATAAGGGGGCAACCCATATTCATCTGCGATGGCAGCAAAGTATGGCAAGAACCTAATGTGCCTCCTGAGTCATCTTTAAACTATGCAAGTTCTCTGCCTGCAATAAATATATTCTGATATTTTAGATTAATACTTTCTGATTAATCAATCTATGACAAACCCCTGGATCCTCAACCACGGCATCTAAAAAAATGTGGTGCAAGTGGCTGGGCACAGTGACTCACGCCTGTAATCCCACCACTTTGGGAGGCCAAGGCGGGCAGGTCGTGTGAGGTCAGGAGTTTGAATAACATGATGAAACTTTGTCCCTACTAAAAATAAAAAAACTCGCTGAGTGTGGTGGCGGGCACCAGTAATCCCACCTACTTGGGAGGCTGAGGCAGGAGAATCGCTTCAACCTGGGAGGCAGAGGTTGCAGTGAGCTGAGATCACACCACTGCACTCCAGCCTGGGTGACAGAGCGAGACTTCGTCTGAAAAAAAAAAAAAAAAAAAAAAAGGTAGTGCACTGTCCAAAGCTGCTTGTCCTTGAAAAGGACGCCAAAAACCAAACAACCAACCAAAAAAAATCTGCAAGATATCTAGAGAGGGAAAACAGCACAATGAAGATGAAAAACTGCTATTTCATGCTGCTTTCAAGATCAAGTGATTTAATTTCACTAACATTGATTTTTGCAGAGTGATTTAATTTTGCTAACACTGACTGAGCTTCTGCTTACTTGATGTTAACATCTGGGCAGCCAAAGTCGTCACCCGCCACACAGAGGAAGGAGGAGAAACATCAGGCCATCTGAGAGCCTGTCCACATGCAGATACTGATGAATCAAAGCATACTGCGTAAAAAGAGGCCTCCAAGATTAATCAGGGTTTATTTTTTAGGTCCTGAATCTCTCAGGAAGCCTGATAAAAAAGCTGGGCCCCTTCTCCAAAAAAATACACTTACAAAGAGTTTGCACGCCATTTCCAAAGGTCCTCTGAACCCCATCTACGGGGCCTTTTGAGTCACAGACTCTCATCAACTAGTCTTGAGTTATAAGCATCTGTGATACCATTTTACAGATTAAAAAAAAAATGAGGACTAGAGCAATTGGGTGACTTTCTCAAAATTCTCCCACCAGCTAATGGCTGGGTGGAGAGCTCTGGTCTCATGCTGCTGGGCAGGATGTTTCTAGAAAACATGCAGCACACTCAGCAGCGGTTAGCACTGACCCCCAACGAAAGCATTATAATAGCATTCCCATACGTGCCAACGCTACGGAAAGGTACACACATGAAATAACAGTGCCATTACACACACAAACAGGTGTGTATTGTGAGTCGAAGAGAGAAAGTAAGCTGGGAGTGGGGGAGAGACAGTGTGTGGGGGGAATTAAGGCAGAGAGAGGAGGGAGAGCGGGAGAGGAAGGAGAGTAGGAGAGAAGGGGAGGAGGAGAAAAGGGAGGGGGAGAGAAAGGGGTGGTGGGAGAAGAGAGAGAAAGAGAACTATACTACTGACACTATGAACTTGGGCCAGGTCTGGCCAGGGCTTAATCCAAAACCCTGCCCCCTACCCGTGAAACAAAAATCTAGGTTCAGATCACCAGAGAGCACACTGAGAAGTCACCATGTCCTTCCTTCAGTAAGGTGCAGGCAGGCAGGGGGGCCTCAATCACTGGGACTCAAACTCCCCGCCCATCAGCCTCTGTTCCATGCTACAAACCACAGAGCACAAGACACCGCTGCAGTTCGGGAGCAAAGCCCCAAGTTAAGTGGCACCAAGTATCCCACTTCCACAGGCACTCCAGGACCACTACCAAACAGGGGCTGGCAATCATGAGGAACTCTGCTTCCAGCAAGGAGATAAGTAACTTCGGCCTTCCACTGGAGGCCACAGACAGCAAAGACACAAATCTGAAGATAAAAAGAGACAGAGAGTTCCACAGCTGGAAACTTTTAAGAGCTTTATTTCTTGCCCAAACTTAACCATTAATTACACAATGACAACCTGGGGATGCTTTGGCTTCTATGCCAAGTCATGGCTTCCAACGCTACCACCTCTCTCTCCCCCTGGTTACCACACAGCATCTCGCTGGGGGTTGGGCCCTGGTCTAGCCCTCCATAATGCACCCTCCACCCTACTCCCAAGGCAGACTTTCCAAACCACAAACCTGACAGTGCCCATTCTTCTGCATTAAGTCCTTCAAAACCCTCCCTGTGCCTTCCAGAGAAAAATCCAACCTCCTTGAAATGGCCTAAGACTCTTTGTGATTTGACCTGTGTCAATACATCCAGCCTCAGCTCCAGATATTCCTTCACCAAGGACAAGACATGGAGGCAACTGAGGTGTCTAAACTCCAAGATACTGAGTACACATGCTTCCCAGCAGCTCTTTCCATCAAAACACCCATCTTCTCTAGGCCAGGCCTTTAACACTTGCCTGGGTGCAGACTCACCCTTTCACTGCCACAGGACCCCTACTGCACTCATTTCTCAAGTTTAGGCACTCACTTACCTATTGGACTGTGATCCCATGCGCAGCTGGAACTGCATTGTATTTACTGTTCTTCACAAGGGCCAAACCAGCACAGGTCTGAGAAACAGCAGGTGCTTAGTAAACACCGGGCAAATGAATGACAAGGAAGTAATCAGTTGCTCTTGTTCACATGCTCCTTCTCTTCCTTCTCCTCCTCCTCCTCCTCCTCCCGCCCCCCAAAACCTTCAGTTTTTTCACATGCTCCCTGTCCTCTCAAAGCCTTCAGCTTTTAAGTGAATTCGTACCCATAAAAATTTAAATAGGCCAGGCGTGGTGGCTCCTGCCTATAATCCCAGCACTTTGGGAGGTTCAGGTGGAAGAACTGCTTGAGGCCAGGACTTCCAGACCAGCCTAGAAAACATCCCAAGACTCCATCTCTACAAAAATTTAAAAATTAGCCAGGAGTGATAGCGCAGGAATGTAGTCCCAGCTATTCAGGAGGCTTAGGTGAAAGCACTGCATGAGCCTAGGAGGTTTAGGCTGCAGTGAACTATGATCACATCACTGCACTCTAGCCTGGACAACAATGTGAGATCCTGTCTCTAAGAAAAAAAAGAAAGAAAACTTAAATACTTCATTGATATTTGCTAAAACTCAAAAGTGCCATCAAAACCACAATGAGATACCACCTCATACTCATTAGAATGGATAGCTACTATTTAAAAAAAAAAAAAAAACAGAAAATAAATGTTGGTAAGGATATGGAAAAATTGGAATTCTTATGGTCTATAGGGAAAACAGTATAGTGGTTCCTCAAAAAATGAAAAATAGAACTGCCATATGATCCAGCAATTCCACTTCTGGATATATACACAAAAGAACTGAAAGACTTAAGGAAATATTTGTATATCCACGATCATAGCCATATTATTCACAGTAGCCAAAGCAGGAGAGCAACTCAAGTGTCCGTCGACAGACAAATGGATAAGCATATATACCATGTGGTAATGGACATTATATAAATGTGTTATCTATCAAACATACATATATTATTAATTATTATTGGGCCTTAAAAAGGAAGGAGACTACAGACACACGCTACAATCTGAATGAACCTTGAGGACATTATGCTCATACAATAAGTCAGTCACAAAAGGACAAATAGTGTATGATTCCACTTACATGAGGTATCTAGATAGTCAAATTTACAGACAGAAAGTAGAATGGCAATTGCCAGGAGCTAGGGGAAAAAGGCAATGGGGAGTTGTTTGACGGATATGGAGTTTCAGTTTGGGAAGATGACCAAGTTCTGGAGATGGATGGTGGTGACGGTTGCACAACAATGTAAATGTACTTAATACCACTGAGCTCGTACATTTAAAAAAATTCTTTTAAGTAGCCTCAATAGCTGCTGTCTGACACCACCCTACGATAAAGTTCAAAATGGTTTCAGACACTGACAGCTGCCGCACTGTCCAAGGAGGCTGCAGCTCCAAGGCTAGGTAATCAAGCTACCTGGGGTGTAGTGGCAAGCTGTTGATGCCTGGGACCTGCTGCTAGACCTGAATACTGGAAACATGCTAGTGTTCTTGCACACTCTTGTTCCATCTTCAACAGTTATCTGGGGGAAGCACCACCAGGGGTCCAGCCCACAGAGGCATCTTTGGAGGGACCCCGGACAGACAACGGGCAGATATACGCGTGGTCCGAGCCAGTCATGGAAAGAGCCACTGGGAAGATACCGAAGGTCAGACAAAGAGGGACACAGAGGAAGAGGTGCCCAGCTGGGTAAGAGAGAGTAGAGTGGGCTGGAGGAGACTAAGGATGGAAACCCACTGGGAAGCTGGTGCCCTAGATCATTATTAACCTCCCCAGACTAAGTAAGCAGAAGTTGGGCTCTGTCCTCTAGTAGGTTACAGCCCCAGTAAGAACCCACACAAAGCATCTAAGCATCCAGGCATCTAAAGAACTCAACATCTACCATCCAACGTGTCCGTCCACTTTCCAGGAAGTATGGTGATATGACTGTAAACGCAAACACAGCATCGTTCTTCTTAAAAGCCAACAGTTCCAGCTGGGCGTGGTGGCTCATACCTGTAATCCTGGAACTTTGGGAGGCTGGAGGGAGAGGACTGCTTGAGTCCAGGAGTTTGGAGTGCAGCCTGGGCAACATAGTGAAACTCCATCTCTATAAAAAATGTTAAAAATTAGCCAGGCATGATGGCACACACCTGTGACCCCAGTTACTCAGGAGGCTGAGGCAGGAGGATCCCTTGGGCCTGGGAGGTTGAGGCTGCAGTAAGCCGTGACCATGTCACTGCACTCCAACTGTGGCTACACAGCGAGACACTATCTCAAAAATAAAAAAAAAAAAAAAAAAAAAAAAAGGAAAAGGAAAAGAAGAAATGTATACATGCAGGGAGACTACAGTGTGGGGTCAGACTGCTCACAAAGTTTCAAACATCCTGAAGCTCGGGGAGACTAAATAATTTGCCCCAAATCACACTCACTAAATATTAGCGCTGGATAGAATGCAAGCTCAGACTTTCTGAAGCCAAATCCCACATGCGTTCTCTCAGCACACAGAGGGTCTCCCACTGACTGCCTTTCTCCTTCTACTCTCTCATCTGCAGCAACCCAGTGGCCAAATTTTGCCCCATTTAAAAAGGAAGGAAAGAAAGGTCCCTGTCCTCATCTGGATAAGCTTTAGCTATGTTTTTGTAACATTCAGAAAAGGCCATAAAAGATCTTCACTGAGGGCTGTGCTAAGTATTAAGTGTTACTCAATAAACCACAGCATGGAGGTTGCCAATTGATGTTTAGCTATAACCTGGAAAGAGTACTGGCTGAATACATTTTTTCTTCTATTTCAATTTCTAGGTATCATTTATATTCATCAGCCCCCACCCCCACCTCCCCCATTAGCAAGCATAAAACAAACAAAAAAACCCACAGAGCTACAGTTTTAAGACACTACCAGAGTGGGTGGCATATTATGATAAACAAAGATGACAATAAAACATTTTTCCAGCTGTGATAAACATATTTAAGATCTATCATAGAGGCTGCCAGAGCTAAAACTGAAAACTATGAAAATTGCAAGTTGTTCATAACACAGAATTTATGTCTTAGAACCTTTTATTTTTTAGGCAGAAGTTGTCTCACTAGGAGATCATTTCCTTACCTTTTTAAAATTTGAACTTTTAAAGCTGTGACATGTTGAGGCTGTCACATGTCCAAAGTGATTTAACAACTGGCTGAGGGATGGATTGAGGTTGAACACGGGCACATGGTCCAGCTCAGAGGCCCAGCTGGAGAAGACAATACCGCTCAGGGCAGCCCTACTAAGCCTCCAGGTGGATCCCAAAGATCTACGCCCACCAGGTGATTAGGACACTCATGTTTCATTACATTCAAATACTGTGAACAAGCAATTCAATTAACAGCTGTCTCAGTGTCTCAGATATCAGAAAAAATTAAGAAGAATGGTGAATTATGTCCAGATTTCCAAATATCCATGCCTTTGTGTCCTTTCTTGGCTTCTGAAACCATCTGTCTTCCTTTCCCAACTTAAAAAAGAAAAAACGAAAACTTTAAACAATAAACCTTGCCATGCAACTGTGACTGATGAGATGTAGTTGTGAAATGGGCTTGTCAGACTCACTTATATAAGAGGATACCCACTTGATTGCAATTCATAACATCTCTAACATCTGAAAAACTTCAACAGACAATGATTTTCTCAATAAACAAAACTGTTGTGTATTACACTAAGCTGAGCTAAGATTACCTCATCCCTTAAAAACCAACGGCTGTAAACAAGTTGTAACACAACTGGGCAATGCCCATACAAGCAAAAGTCCCTTTGCAAAGCCCAGCAGACTTCCCAGCAACTTCCTGGCCTTCCGAGCAGAAACAGCCCCCAATGATGGAACTAAAGGAGGAGACTTAACAGAATTGGAGAACTTCAGATTGTGAAAGACTCGGAACAGAACACTTTACTTTTAGAATCCTAAAATAAACACAGCCAGACCACTTGAGGAATCACGGAGGTGTATCCGTGAAAAGGCACTATATCTGCTTTTTAAGTCACACATCCAAACTAGTCAGATCTCTCCTAAAACCCCTGATATCAACCCTACTCCACCCTCTTTTGATGAACACCTACTATGCCATGCACTTTGTCAGATCCTATGGAAACAAAGAACGTGTTTCCTGCCCTTAAAGAATCCCTACAACCATAGAAAGAGAAACGGAGAGAAGCCGATACTCTCAGCACTGTGCGATCAGAATATCCAGGAGTGATACGAGATACACTGTGAGGTAGGGAGGCCACTGACATGAGGCATTAATCAACTCTGGGGAGAGAAGTGGTGCCCGGGAGCCTGCTCCAACTTAAATGCATAGGAAGAAAAGTATAACCACTTATCACATTTGAGACCTAAATAAGACAGTAAAGTATGAATTTAAAGAGCAACCCAGGCCAGGTATGGTGGCTCACGCCTGTAATCCTAGCACTTTGGGAGGCCGAAGCGGGTGGATCACCTGATCAGGAATTCCAGACCAGCCTGGCCAACATGGTGAAACCCCATCTTTACTAAAAAGACAAAAATTAGCCAGGCATGGTGGCACGTGCCTATAATCCCAGCTACCTGGGAGGCTGAGGCAGAAGAATCGCTGGAACTCAGAAGGCAGAGGTTGCAGTGAGCCGAGATCATGCCACTGCACTCCAGCCTGGATAACAGAGTGAGATTCTGTCTCAAAAAAAAAAAAAAGCAACCCAGAGAAAGATACTAGTTTCTGTGTGCTTAAGGAAAATGTAAAACTGTAGACAAGCTCTTCAATTAAACCTCCAATATTTCTAAATCAACTACAGTATTTAAAGAGAAAGACTCCTTTTATAATTACATCTGACACTTTTCCCCATGAAAACATCTCGGAGCACAGATATGCTTCTTCAATGTGAAGGTCGGTCTCCATGGGCCCTAAAAGGAACACTAGCTCACCTTACAGGAACACCCTCAGCAAACATGAGAGGAGCAGTCATCTTTCTCCTGGTACCTTCCCTGCTCCTCCTGGAAAACAACTCAGATAACCATAGGAGACCAAAGAGTCCTAATATGATTTAGGAGACGGAAGTTACTCAAAATCATTTCAAACAAGTTCACCACTGAACGCCTCCTGTGACCAAATAACGGTGGCAGGCCCTGAAGGTTTCAACGGTTCTGCTCCATCCACCCTGTCGTTCATTCATCAGTCCTGCCCCTAGGAAGACCCTATGCCTGAGAACCTAAGGGTGGTGAATTCCTTCCTAATCGCTCTCCACCCTACAGAGAAAATCACTAAGCTCAAAAGAAAAAGTATAAGGCCCCTACCCACATTCCAAATTGATTTCACACGACTCAACAGAAATCATAGCATTTCTCCCCTCCAACCACCCACCCTGAAGAGTGACCATCTCCTTGGCCACACACAGCAAACAATAATTCAGATGACACCAGGGGACAGACCCTAAATTCAAGTATTAGCCTGATGCAGGTCTAAGGCAGAGATGTGAACAGAATTTTTGAATCAAACCAACTGAACCACTCACCTTTACTAATACACGGGGTAAAATTCCACAGAGTTTTATGAAAGCCATGTCATAGCTCCCCCAAGAATAGCCCTGAGGTTGGAGCATAAGCCCCCGACAGGGATGGCATCCAACCACCCCAGGCAGGAGAGTCTGCTGCCTCCATCCCTGCAGCCAGGAGGCATCAGATGTCATCCAAGCCATCTTCTGTGGCTCACATATCCAGCAAATTACAGCACTCCCTCAATTTAGAGGTTTATCCTTGAACTACTGCTTGGAATGAACCCAAATAGGCAAGCATTTTCTCCTCCATAAGGCTACCCATTACCTATACCCATTGCACGAGACTGCAATCAATGAAAACCTCCTGACAACTATCGGAATAGCTGGTGGTAAATGCAAAGACACAAGCGGAGAGGAACTAAACAACGAGGCATATGTCATGTGCCAGGTAGACATGCGAAACAAGGTGCAGGCAGAAAGTAGAGCAGCTGCCCTCAAGATATCACAATTTATCAGCAAAGCAGACTCATAAAGAGACAGACTCCTAACATAACCAAAGTGCTACTGAGGCTTAAAGAAGCAGAGTTATGTATCACTTAACAACGGGGGTGCATTCTAAGAAATGCATAGTTAGGTGATTTCATCATTGTGTGATCAGAGTGATCTCGATGGTATAGCCTACTACTACATACCTAGGCTATACAGTATAGCCTATTACTCCTAGGCTACCGACCTGCAAGCCTGCAGTGTGTTACTGCACTGAATACTGCAGTCAGTTTTAACACAATGGTAGGTATGTGTGTATTTAAACATACCTAAACATAGAAAAGGCACAATAAAAATATAGTATGATTTAAAAAAAAAAAAAAAAGTACAAATGGCCAGGCTCACACCTATCATCTCAGCACTTTAGAGGCCAAGCACTTGCTTGACGCCAAGAGTTCAAGACCAGCCTAGGCAATATAGTGAGATCCCATTTCTACAAAAAATTAAAAAACAAAAATTAGCCGAGTGTGGTGGCACAAGCCTGCAGTTCTAGCTACTTTAGGGAGGCTGAGGCAGCAGAATCGCTTGAGTCCAGGAGCTCAAGGCTGCAACGAGCTATAATCACGCCACTGCACTCCAGCCTGGGTGACACAGCTAGACCTTGTCTCTTAAAAACAAAACAAAAAAAAGCATGTATGTATGTGTATATATATATGTGTGTATATACACACACACACACACATATAGGAGTACTAGTACGAATAAAGCTTGCAGTACTAGAAGTTGCTCTTCCGCGTGAGTCAGTGAGTGGTGAGTGAATGTGAAGGTTGACTACATTACTGTACACTACTGTAGACTTTATAAATACTGTATACCTAGGCCTCACTAAATTTATTTAAAAATTTTTCTTCAGTAATAAATTAACCTTAGCTTAACCATAACTTTTTTACTTTTACAAACTTTATTTTTCTTAAATTTTGGTTCTTGTATATATTTTCTTTATATTCTTATTCTATAAGCCTTTTTCTATTTTTAACTTTTTTTAACTTTTTTAACTTTTTTGTTAGAAACTAAGACACAAACACACACGTTAGCCTAGACCTATACAGGGTCAGGATCATCCATGTCACTGTCTTCCACCTCCATATCCTAACCCACTGTAAGTCTTCAGGGGCAGTAACCCACGCAGAGTCATCATCTCCTATGATAACAATGCTTTCTTCTGGATACCTCCTGAAGGACCTGCCTGAGGCTATTTTACAATTAATTTTCTGTTTAATAAGTATAAGGAGTATACTCTAAAATAACAATAAAAAGTACAGCACAGTAAATACATACACCAGTAACAGGGTTGTTTATTATCAAGTATTGGGTACCTTACACAACTGTATGTGCTACACTTTTATCTGACTGGAAGCACAGTAGGCTTACACCAGCATCACCACAAACATGTGAGTAATGCCGCGCACTACAACAGATGCAATATCCCTAGGAGACAGCACTGTTTCAGCTCCATTATAATCTTATGGGACTGCTGTGACAGATGAGGTCCACCGCTGACCAAAACATTATGTGGAGCATGACTACAGTTAATTCTGAATTTGGATGGGGACACAAAATAAGCACAGCTCTGGCAGGTCTAATAAAGATTAAGAGAGAAAAGCAACTAAAACATCTGAGAAAACAGATACAGAGGGAATAACACCACACAGAAAATGCTACATACAACTGAGCTGTAATTTTTAATTGACTTGCTGGAAATTATTAAATTACTAAAATTGATTTAAAAAGAACCAGAAGGCCAGCATGGTGGCTCATGCCTGTAATCCCAACACTTTGGGAGGCCAAGGCAGGAGGATCGCTTAATCCCAGGAGTTCAAAACCAGCATGGGCAACATAGTGAGACTCTGTCTCTACAAAAAATTTAAAAATTAGCCAGGTATGGGTTCCAGCTACTCCAGAGGCTGAGGTGGGAGGCTCGCTTGAGCCCAGTGGGTTGGGGCTACAGTGAGCCATGACTGCACCACTGTCCTGGGCAACAGAGTGAGATCCTGTCTCCAAAAAACAAAAAGAGCATCAGAGGAAAGAACCAGAAACCTGGAACAGACCAATACCCATGAAACTTTTTTAAAGCTGTCACAAAAACTAACCATTTTTTTAGGCCCGGCATGGTGGCTCACACCTGTTAATCCCAGCACTTTGGGAAGCAAAGGCAGGCACACCACTTGAGCCCAGCAGTTCTAGACCAGCCTGGACAACATGGCAAAACCCCATCTCTACAAAAAATACAAAAAAAAAAAAATTTTTTTAGCCACGTGTGGTGGCAAGCACCTGTGGTCCCAGCTACCAGGGAGGCTGAGGTGGGAGGATTGCTCAAGCCTGGGAAGTCAAGGCTGAAGTGGGCCAAGATTATGCCACTGCACTGAAGTCTTAAAAAAAAAAAAAAAAAAAAAAAAAAAACCTATTTTTTTTTTTTTTTAGGTGTCAGCCTCCAAGCATTTAACAAGTGAGTTGTTCCAAACCTTCAAAGGACAGTTTATTGCCACACTATAAAAACTGTTACAGAGAAGAAGGTAAAAAGGAAAAGTCATTAATTCATTTTACAAACCTAGCCTAAGCCTGACAGCAAAATCTGGAAAAGAATAAATCTAAAGAGAACTGTAAAGCTATCTCATTTAAAATAAGATATTAAAAAATCTGAATATGTTAGCAAACCAAATTTAATTAGGAATTTAAACAGCCACCCACAGCAACCAAAAATAGTTTAACACAGGAATCTGAGGAGGGATTACTACCAGGTAATCTATTCCTACATCACATTAATAGGTGTAACAACAACATCTGAATCTAAATGAATGCCAAAATGACATCTGATGACATTCAACACCCATCCTTAATAAATCACCCAAGAAAACAAGACAGGCAATTCTTCAACATGATGAAAACCTCTCTTAAACCAAAAGAAACCTTACATATTGAGAAACAGAGGTATTATCATTAACATAGACAAAAAAGGACAAATATGCCTGTAATCAACATGTAACAATTCTGGATCTGCAGGCTAATGCAGCAAGACCCTATGAACAACCCTGCTTGGTTGGCCCAACCCCCATGCCCAACCCACTAGCCATACCCACTTCCATCTCCCACCTTCTAGCCAGCTGCATGCAACTCAGTTCTGGCCAAGGAGAAGCAGGGCCTGCTGGCTGAGCAGCACTTGCTGACCTGTCATTCTGCCTTTTGTCTTCATCCCTTCCCAACTTCTTCCTGCCTGAAACACAGACATAATTCCTGGAGGTCGTCTTGTGTTCGCAAGGACAAAAGCCACAGGCTAAGGATGAAGAAACAGAAGCCAGGAGCCCAGTCCTCACACCCTCTTTGAGCACCTCACAGCAGCCACAGACTCCTCCCCCCGAGACTGCCTGAACTTGAGAAAAATCAGCCCCTGTCGGCCTACTCCCTTATTAGGCAGCAGGCTTTCAGTTATTTTCAGCCATTTATATTCCTAAATGACACACACCTGACGGTAAGTAAAGACGTATTATGTACCAGAAAAATGGAGACCAAATTATCCTTATCTGTCATCAATGATTTTCGGCACAAAAAAATCAGTAAGAGTCAACTGAAAAACTATTATAACGAATAAGAGCAATCAACAAATTGGGTAGATACAAGATAAGTACAGAAAATACCAGAGCTTTCCTCACATACAACCAATAATCATCTAAAAGAAACAAGGGAGGTCAGGCATGCTGGCTCACACCTGCAAAGTCAGCACTTTGGGAGGTGAAGGTGGGAGGATCACTTGAGGCCAGGAGTTTGAGACCGGCCTGGGCAACACAGCAAGACTCTGCCTCTAAAGGAAAAAGAAAAAACTTAGCCAGGCATGGTGGCGCATACCAGCAGTCCCAGCTGGTGGTGCATACTCCAGCCTGGGTAACAGAGCAAGACCCTGTGTCTCAAAAATGGAAAAAAAAATTTTTTTAAATATAAAAAAAAAAATGGGGAATAAAGACAACTCCTACATGAGCAACAAAAAGTGTTCATTAACCAGGAATAACCCAAAAGGAAAAAAGTATACAATCTCTACGACCTTCTGTGATTTCTTCACAGATAGATAAAAGTTGAGTAAATGGAGAAACACAGAATGTCCTTGAATGAGTAATTCAAATATTTGGAAATGTTTTCTCCCAAACTGATTTATTAACAATCACAATCAAAATCTAATGAATTTGTGTTTTTTTGGACGAGTAGCGGAGAATTGCAAAAACAAAACAACATACACACACACAAAGTTCACCTGAAATAATGGTGCTTCAAATTTTTTTTTTAACCTGAGTGGAGATTCTTCCTAGAAGATGTTAACATGTATAATGAAGCTACAGTGTTTAAGACAAAATGATTTTACCACTAAAAGGCAGATCAGTGGGAGAAGACAGCTTTAAAATAGTGGGAGAAGAGAGCTTTAAGAGTCTTGGCCAGGCACGGTGGCTCACGCCTGTAATCCTAACACTTTGGGAGGTCGAGGCGGGCAGATCACCGAGGTCAGGATTTCAAGACCAGCCTGGCCAACATAGTGAAACCCCATCACTCTTAAAAAGACAAAAATTAGCCGGGCATGGTGGCACATGCCTGTAGTCTCAGCTACTCAGGAGGTTGAGGCAGGAGAACTGCTTGAATCCGAGAGGTGGAGGTTGCAGTGAGCCGAGATGGCGCCACTGCACTCCAGCTTGAGCAACAGAGTGAGACTCTGTCTACAAAAAATAATAATAGGCCCGGCGTGGTGGCTCAAGTCTGTAATCCCAGCACTTTGGGAGGCCGAGCCGGGCGGATCACGAGGTCAGGAGATCGAGACCATCCTGGCTAACACAGTGAAACCCCGTCTCTACTAAAAAATACAAAAAACTAGCCGGGCATAGTGGCGGGTGCCTGTAGTCCCAGCTACTCGAGAGGCTGAGGCAGGAGAATAGGCGTAAACCCGGAAGGCGGAGCTTGCAGTGAGCTGAGATCCGGCCACTGCACTCCAGCCTGGGCAACAGAGCGAGACTCCGTCTCAAAATAATAATAATAATAATAAAATAATAATAATAATAAATACACTCTCTAGCCAGGCTAGGCACGGTGGCTCACACCTGTAATCCCAACACTTGGGGAAGCCGAGGTGGGCGGATCACCTGAGGCCGGGACTTCAACACGAGCCAGGCCAACATGTAGAAACCCGTCTCTACTAAAAATATAATAAAAAATAGCCAGGCGGGGTGGCGCACGCCTATAATCCCAGCTACTTAAGAGGCTGAGGCAGTAGAATCACTTGGAGCGGGGAGGCGGAGGCTGCAGTGAACAGAGATCGCGTCTCTGCACTCCAACCTGGGCAACAAAGCGAGACTCTGTCTCAAAAAAAAAAAAAAGGAAACATATTGTTCGATAATCCAGTGAAGAAAAAAACAGCACAATGTGGGAAAACTAAATTGTCAACAGGAGGAGGTATCTTACTTCACTTAAGTACAAATACATTCTAGAAGTATTAAAGAATTAAAAGAAAAAGATAAGGCATCAATATGCATGATTAACTTTAACTGATTTTGACTTGAGTATAAACTTACTAAGCAAGAGAATTAAAGATCATAATGAAGAGACTGCTGTTCTATATTAAAATGATACAACTTTTTAAATGCTAAAATTGCAAGGCTCAATTTAGTGTTCAATTCTGGTGGAGTATGGATGACAGACACTGCTCCTGGAAGCTGAAACTAAGAGTTTTCTGCAAAATATTTTGGCAATATTTATCTAGGATCATGCACACTTATACAATTCTTATTCCTTAATTTCCACTTTCAGGAATCTAGCCCAAAGAATTTATCAACGTAGCATATCAACAACAATACACAATAATTTTATCACCACTTTTTAATGATCGAAATTATAAAATGGGCCAGGCAGAGTGGCTCACACCTGTAAATCCCAGCACTCTGGGAGACCAACGTGGACAGATCACTTGAGGTCAGGAGTTTGAGACCAGCCTGGCCAACATGATAAAACCCCATCTCTACTAAAAATACAAAAATTTGCCAGGCGTGGTGGCATGCACTTGTAGTCCCAAATACTCGGAAGGCTGAGGCAGGAGAATTGCTTTAACCTGGGAGGCAGAGGTTGAAGTGAGCCGAGATCACACCACTGCATTCTACCCTGGGTGACAGAGGAAGACTTTGTCTCAAAAAAAAAAAAAAACTAAAATACCTAAATTTAGCATTTATATAGAATAATTTTAATTTTAATAATTTCATTAAAGACCACATTCCAGGTGATAAAGATATAATGGTATGGGCAGAAATTCACAGTGTGTGTGTACATAGTATACTATTATTTTTATTTTTTAAAATATATAGATACACTTATATAAATATAAGTTTAGGGGGAAAAAATCGCAGGAAAATACAACAAAATATTAACAATGGTTACCTTGAGATTTTTTTTTTTTTTGAGACGGAGTCTCGCTCTGTCGCCCAGGCTGGAGTGCAGTGGCCGGATCTCAGCTCACTGCAAGCTCCGCCTCCTGGGTTCACGCCATTCTCCTGCCTCAGCCTCCCGAGTAGCTGGGACTACAGGCGTCCGCCACATCGCCCGGCTAGTTTTTTTTGTATTTTTTAGTAGAGACGGGGTTTCACCGTGTTAGCCAGGATAGTCTCGATCTCCTGACCTCGTGATCCACCCGTCTCGGCCTCCCAAAGTGCTGGGATTACAGGCTTGAGCCACCGCGCCCGGCCTGGTTACCTTGAGATTAAGGATAATTTTAATTTTCCTTTTATAGAGAGAGACAGAAAACTTATTTTCTAATTCTCTCCTCATAGTCATCTATTACTATTACAATTTGAAAAAAGCAATACACATAATAAAATACTTGTAGTGTCTGGCGGCAGGCAAATGTGTCCCTAATCAAAGGTTCATTGCTCGTCATAGCTGCACGTTATTTTTAAATAGGTCAAATATGTGAAGTCATTCTAGTGCTATGTGTACACATGATTGTTGAATCAATGATAAGAGCCCTCGGAACGCACTCTGTAGACCTCACATAAAGGAGACAATGGGCTCTTCTGGAAGAGAAGTAACTGGAAGGATGAGGAAGCCTAGGGTTATGACACTGATGGTCATCTTGGAACTCTAAGGATCTCCATTTCTTTAATTTACATTTATAGAACATCCACCATATGCAGGTACCAGGCATTCAAGAATGAACATAGTTCTTGCTTTCACTTAGTTAACAGTTTCTCCTCCAAAATTTTATGTAAAGCAATCATGACCACTGTACTTTTTCCCTTTCAGGTATGTCTAATCGTGATGTGGTAACAAATTCTGTTTCAATGCAACAATCAGATTTCCTGTATAGTAATTATTTTAAAATATGTCTGAAACCCACTCTCTCAAAAAGCTGAGACTTTAATCGCTATGACTTTTGAAGACACCAATTTTCTGGAACCTATAGATAGCATTAACATTTCAACTATTCAGAGGCCACCACTCATTCACTCTGCCAATGAAACTTGTCTAAGTCCTTAAGATAGCTTCTCTAGACAAGAGAAGCGTGGCTGTACATTTTGTCCAAATTTTTTTCAGAGAAACTACAACCACAGTGGAAAGTTCACTGGATGAGGGGAAAAAGGAACAGGGTAAAAGATGCTGGCCTCAGACATGCAAAATACAAAATACAAAATACAGCGCCTGGCACAGACCTGGTGCTTATCAGGTATTTGCACAATAACTATTTTGCAGAATGAACAGCAGGCTTAAAAAAGCAGTTGCCCATCTGCTCACTCAGAGCACCCAGCTTCCAAGAGCACTACACCAGCAGAAATTGCAAAGATTCCTTCACTGCCAAAGGTGAGGCCAGGAGTGTCTGTGACTGCACAACATGTACCCAGCATGGGGGAATCCAGCGGTCACCGCCCCATTCAATGCAAGCACAGGTGTTTTCAAAGATGATCTGTAAAGCTACTAAGAGTTAAAGGTCTTTCTGCTTTAAAAACAAACAAAACAACTAAAAAGTCACTGCCCAGGGATTTGAGTCTTTTCTTTCCATTTCTATTATTGAGAGAGCCTCCAGAAGACTACAGCTAAGACAGCTGTTATTTTCCTACTAGAAGAGCAGCTGAGGAAAGGTAAAACAGAGTGAGAATGATCATCTATTTACTGTACAACCTGCTAGTCCACCACCAGAAGTATGCAAACAAGAGCTTCAGAAGATGGCTATTCCACCAGTACATCGATTAACCAAATAGTGTAATGATACACACAATGTCACTGACATGCCAGTACATCGATCAGTTATAGAGTATAAAACCATGTGTGGTCCAAAAAGGACCCTACAGCAATCCCCAAGAATGCTAGGTGGCATAGTAGCTTATGTCTATCAGCCCAACTACTCGGGAGGCTGAGGCAGGAGGATCACTTGAGCCCAGGAGTTCAAGGCTGCAGTGAGCCATGATCACGTCACTGCACTCCAGCCAGGGTGATACAGCAAGACCTCATTTTTTTAAAAAAGTAAAATAAAATAAAAAGATGCTCCCATGTGACATTAGCTTACAATGCAAGCTAGTGTCTCCAAAGAAGACTTACTGAGCTACACAAAGGAAGCTGGACATTAGGAATCCCACCCAGAAACATTTGTGTTAATCCTTACGAAATCGCTGATTAAGTATCACCAGATACGCTGCTTCAACTTTCTAGGAACCTGTATTTAGGGGGGAAAAAATCCATTCAGCATAAATGAAATGATTATTGGACCAAAATTAGTTAACCCAATCAGAACTATTTGAGTGACCAAGACATTATCATCCTATAAAGCTGGAAAGGTTTTTGTATTTCTCAAAATTTTATGACTCTCATCACAAATGAGACCAGAAGAAATATAATGTTTAGCATGGAAGCATTTGAACTGTAGGCACTTTTGCTAACCTACACTTTTTTTTTTTGAGATGGAGTCTTGCTCTATCACTCAGGCTGAAGTACAATGGCGCCATCTTGTCTCACTGCAACCTCCGCCTCCCAGGTTCAAGTGATTCTCCCACCTCAGCCTCCTGAGTAGTTGGGACTACAGGTGCACACCACCACACCCGGCTAATTTTTGTATTTTTAGTAGAGGCGGGGTTTCACCATGCTGGCCAGGCTGGTCTCAGGCTTGGCCTCTGAGCCCAAGCCGAGCCATGACATCCCCTGTGACTTGCACTTATTAGCCCAGATGGCCTGAAGTAACTGAAGAATCACAAAAGAAGTGAAAATGCCCTGCCCCACCTTAACGGATGACACTCCACCACAAAAGAAGTGAAAATGGCCGGTCCTTGCCTTAAGTGATGACATTACCTTGTGAAAGTCCTTTTCCTGGCTCATCCTGGCTCAAAAAGCTCCCCCATTGAGCACCTTGTGACTCCCACTCCTGCCCGCCAGAGAACCACCCCCCTTTGACTGTAATTTTCCTTTACCTACCCAAATCCTACAAAACGGCCCCATCCTTATCTCCCTCCACTGACTCTCTTTTCCGACTCAGCCCGCCTGCACCCAGGTGATTAAAAAGCTTTATTGCTCACACAAAAGCTGTTTGGTGGTCTCTTCACACGGACACGTAAGACACCGACCACAGGTGATCCGCATCGGCCTCCCAAAGTGTTGGGATTACAGGCGTGAGCCATGGCGCCTGGCCTTATCTACATTTTATTTCATGAAAAGAGTTGTGGGAAAATGTTAAGCCTGGGTACATCATTTTCTTGGTTACTTTGGATCCTTCTCCTTTGTTGCAAGAATCATAAATATTCCCAATTCTTTTACAGGCAAAAATGAAACTTGTACCCAAATATGTCCTTTAAAAATAAACATTAAACATTATGAGGGAAACAATTGGCATTGTGGAAAATGTCTGTGCACCCTGGCTAAGCAACTCACTATTGCTTGGATTGTATTAATATCCACACCATAAAGCTAAGAAAGAACTTAAATTTTAGCCTCTGTATTTCTGTGCTGATTAAGCTGCAGTTCTTTCAACTTACCGCCTTCATACTTGCCTGTCCAAACAAAAAGATCTCACGAATTCCATTGAAATAGCCCAAACAAGAGCCTAAACTTGCAAAGCTATTTTTCAGAGCTCAATAGTACAACAACAGGAAGTAGGACTTCTGGGATAGGGATTTTGCTATTTATTTTTTCTTTCAATGGACGCTTTTAAGCAAGAGAGAAAAAAATCTACAGGCATTACAAATCCTGGAAGCTATGAATCAGGAAGTGGGAAATGGCTGATCCTGAAATGGCCAGCCTGAAAATCCTGGCTCTTTTATGTAGTCAAGTCTCCGAGGCCAGGAATTTCAGAAATCTTAGGCATTTTGCATTATTTTCTGAATCTCAAAAGAGCTGAGACTTGAGAGAAAAGAGAAGGGCCAGGATAAATGAACCAATAAGGAAGCCCTCAGTCTCCAGCTCCATGCCCCCATCACCACACAAACCTTGCCCCCATAATTACAAGCTCAGTTGGGACATGCTCCTTACAAATGGGGTTTTGTTTACAATGCTGCTAAGGAGAAGGGGGTGATAGCCCATGGTTTCTGCAGACCCAGGCTTCAGCTTTCTCATTCTTTCCCAATGTTGAATCTGGAATGGACTCGGGACCCCAAATATTTCACAACTCCAAACACCCTACAGTTGATTAAAAACAATGGTCACTTTTGTTTTCAGCAAAGACTATACCTGATTTTTGCTAAGTCTAAGTAAAATGCAAAGACCCATGCAACAAACCTGCACGAATGCTTTCAGATATGCAGATTTGAAGGGGGGGGGCACTGCTCTCTTTTGAGCAAATAGAGATCCAGTAACAGAGCAGGGCTCACTCTGCAATGGCTGCATTTGCATCAATGTGAGACACCAAACAAATGCCCGCACATGGGAATCTAGTATGTGGATCAAGGGAAAAGAGGGCATCTTTATCCTTCCAAATATGACAACTCGATCGAAAACTTCTCATTCCAAAGTCCTAAGGGTCCCTACAACAGGAAGCTACTGGAGCTTGTGAAATTATTTCCAATTATTTTCTATAGAAATTAAACATATCAATTCTATTGGCAGGTCATGTGAGATGACAGGTTTAAAAACGTATGTTGATTAGGGGAGAAAAGCAAAGAAAAAACATAGAAGAAAATAAAGTCATTTCCTGTGTCAGCTGTAATTTGGGAGGCTTTTTTCCAGTGTCCTTCTAAGTGAATCTGCCATAATCAAATGTAGTCAAATATAACTGCAATGTGCAAAAGCACAGTGATGACCTGAGAGGGACGTGCCACCCAGAACCCTTGGGACCAGTCTTCTATCTCTTCCAACAGACATCCACTACCACCTCTCCAGAATTATTTCATAAACACCAGTAGCCTCCCATGTGTTTCTTTAACTTAGCACAAATAAGAGAACCAATATGTAACGGATGATTTTTAGCTCTTAAGAACCAACCATTCCTCTTAGCCCAGCCTCTACAGACTTGGAAAACCATCCCCCACATGCACACGTATGTATATTGCAGCACTATTCACAATAGCAAAGACTTGGAATCAACCCAAATGTCCATCAGTGACAGATTGGATTAAGAAAATGTGGCACATATACACCATGGAATACTATGCAGCCATAAAAAAGGATGAGTTTGCGTCCTTTGTAGGGACATGGATGCAGCTGGAAACCATCATTCTTAGCAAACTATCACAAGAACAGAAAACCAAACACCGCATGTTCTCACTCATAGGTGGGAACTGAACAATGAGATCACTTGGACTCAGGAAGGGGAACATCACACACCGGGGCCTATCATGGGGAGGGGGGAGGGGGGAGGGATTGCATTGGGAGTTATACCTGATGTAAATGACGAGTTGATGGGTGCAGCAGACCAACATGGCACAAGTATACATATGTAACAAACCTGCATGTTATGCACATGTACCCTACAACTTAAAGTATAATAATAA